>NC_087249.1:48961900-49114400 GCF_037042905.1 Lytechinus pictus
AAAACGAGCATGATACTGGAGAAGAAACGAGTGAAGATGAAGACTCCGACCCATCCTCTCAAATGCAAAGAGTTGAAGAATCCAACGATGGTTCCGAAACGAGCGTATCAGAAAGCGATGGACACGAATCGTCAATGACAGCAAACATGGAAGAAACTGATCGAAGACAACCTCGCTTATCGAGGATGGTTAGAGCAAGCCATGACGGCCACCAAGGACTTGAGAGACGAAAAATATCAGAAATACATGTCAGAAGGAATGGAAGAAGAAGACGCTAAAGCAAAGGCTCACGTGAAACTACTGTGGGCAGTCAAACGCATCTTTTTCGATCTTTACTCTCAGTTTTTGCAGCAGAACGTGTACCTCGAAGACGCTGACATCAATCATGAAATCGTTTCCGATCTCACGGAAAGATTAGACAACGGCATGGAATTCCGTACAGCCGTACAGAGAGTGTTTGCCAGGCATGGTTCACAATTCGATGGTTTATTCCAGTATCAAGGTGACGATGACGATAATGATGATGGTGGAGAAGAAACGGAGGGTGAAGATGGAGTCTACAACTAAAGGCACAAACATCAGCTTGTCGAATAATAATAATCCAAGAAAACGCCGTCAACATAAATGACAGTTTGATCTTTATTGTGTTCATATTTTCTGAATGCCATCCATAGACATGTGTTACAATCCATTAAGTTAAGCGAAGAAATAGAAAAACAAGAACTTCACTTTAATATTAACAATGAACAGTTAACAATTAGTTTGTTATTACAACATAATTTGAGAACATAACTTACATTATTTTACCTTTGTATCAAAATCTGCTGTTTATACAATATCTGAACCTATCTACATTGAAATGGAATAGAATAAATGATAAGAATAATAAAGAATCATCCTTGACTGTATAGTGTTTCATGTTATCACCATTTGTACTGCGGATGAATGAAGTTGATTTAAAGGAGTCATCTACTGGTTTCAATATAGTATACTTTTTGCGAGTCAGAGAGCTGGGCAGGTCATGTGAGTTAAAATGAAAAGTATGGAAATATGAACAAAACAGTATGAAAAAGTCAGAGAGTTTTGATGGGGAAAAGTCTGGAATGAGTAGAGCCTGAGATGTCACTATTATAATCACATGTTGGATTACCAATAATTGTTGTAATTAAGAGGCAGAGAGAGAGTCGGTTTTCACCTAGCTTTCCAATAGGATATCCCAAGTTCAATGACGCGCGTTGGCCGTGCATGGGGTGATCGATTCGTGAACCGCTAGGCACTTGACATATCTGCTGGTAGGCGGAGAAAGATAACTTTTAAATAGGAAACTGTGTAGAGATCATACGTCTGTTTTGCGCATCGTATCCTAAACGTGGCGATGACGATTGCGCCACGGTGGTGCAATACCGGGTAAAGGGTAATTACCTGGGATGACATCACGGTGCTTGCGTAGCTGGTGACGTCATGCGAGGCGCTTGACATATCTGCTGGTATATAAGCGGAGAATAATCGCTTTTTAAATAAGAAACAGTATAGATGTCTTTTTGTGCATCGTATCCTATACGTGACGATTGCGCCACGGTGGTGCAATACCGATGGTGCGATAAGGGTAATTCTATGACATCACGGTGGTTGCATAACTGCGTCGTAATACCATTTCACGGTGACGTCGTGGCTGACCGGAAGTCTGGGTCAACCCATTGGGTCGTGTGGTCAAAGGCTGACCGGGGTAAAGGGCATGGATGACCGGGCTAAAGGTCAAAGGCTGACCGGGCTAAAGGTCAAAGGCTGACCGGGCCAAAGGTCAAAGGCTGACTGGCTAAAGGTCATGTGGTCAAAGGCTGACCGGACTAAAGGTCAAAGGCTGACCGGGCTAAAGGTCATGGCTGACCAGGTCATGCGGTCAAAGGTCATGGGTCAAAGGTCATGCGGTCAAAGGTCATGGCCGGGTCAAAGGTCAAGTTGGTATGAGGTCTATCCATTAACTACTTATCATTAAAAAAACTTGTTGGTACCTTGATAGCTAAATATATTTCGTGCTTGTCATCTACTGTAACACCTAGACTATCCGCAATGGAAAGTTATGCCTTTGCAGAGAATTCGGTGCATCGCGCTTCGCACAACATAACACGTCGTCGGTAAACATGGTAAATAATATTCAAAACAAAACTGTGAAGTACCTTACGCGAATGGCGAATAATGATAACGTACATATGAGACGCTGTACAATGGAGCAATTCTTCTTTTTGCCCTTTTTGTTTCTTTGGTTTGATTAGTAAACACTTGACCACCCTACCTCTCATACTGCTTGCAACACGATGTTGCAGTTACATCAACGAACCCGACCCCAAAGCGACCATTAGTTCGCCATTTAAAAATAACGCAATAGCTTTAATCGTTCTGGATTGTTCTGAAGCGCTGATGTGACTGTAATATTAAAGGGAAAGTTCACCCTGAAGAAAAGTTGTTGTAAAAATAGCAGAAAAAATAATAATAAAAAAAAAACATTGGTGAAGGTTTGAGGAAAATCCGTTAAAGATAAATAAAATTATTAGAATTATAAGTTTTGGATTGGTGACCTCATAAACGAGCAGCTGCCCCATATATTATGTAATATAAAATGCATGAATTTCATTTTTTTAATGGTTCCTGATGACTGATTTTTGTTTTCTTTTCATGATCGGATGTGAAATGATTTGTCTATTGATATACAGAAGGTACGGTAAAAAACATTTTCAATTTTCTGAGAAAATGAAATTCCCCTGATATTTTACCATTCGCTATGTAGAAATGCTGCTCGCATAATACGTCACAAATCAAATGATTAAAATTCTAATAGCTCTTTAATTCTTAGATGTATTTTTCTCAAACCTTCGGCAATATTTTTATTATTTTATCTGCTATTTTCACAATAAAGTTCTTGTCAGGGTATACTTCCCCTTTAAGACCTATATGCCTACTATTGTATGGGCACTTATGTGGATTCATGGTAAGGTTCAAACGAATGATTGGTTTGTATAACAATCCCATTAATGCCGAAGACAGCAGAATAAACTTAGGTTATCATCCACTTCCCATGCTCTGGATTTACCCTTTCGTACTTCCCTCTTTTAATGATAAGTAATCCTTATCCCAAAATATGCAAATGTATATGATTCAAACACTGGTCCCCATATGTATATATTACAATGTTTGGAAACGTATATCAACAAGAAGCAATTATGGGTAAAATTATGTAAAAGCAATATACAACCATCAATGACGCCAATCGTCATTGTATACATGACCTGATGATGTGTGTCTCTATGAAATAACACTATCAATAGATACATAACATGTCATTAGAACAGAAGTCTGCGATATGTATTCTTCTAATTCATGTATTTCATTAATTTAGATTCGATTTATCTGCAATATGATGGATCGTTTCTCGGTCACCAGTTTATATTTGCAACAAAAATCATTCATCATTCGACTTCACTTGAAAATTTTACGACAAAACTATTTCTGGCGGTAAGCAGCAGAACATGGCAAATGGATTCGGAAAAAAAAGAGGAAACGTCCGCATTGTTTGATATCGAAAGAACTTTCAACACAAAGAGTGAGATAACGGTTGCTACAAAAGCAAGAAGCCTTGACTCTGCTCTTCACCTTCTCCGTATTGTTCAACTTCCACGTGTAAGTATAGTCACCCCTTCAGTCCTTTATAAAGCACCAAGTCCAGTTATAGTTTTGTCTTCGGGGTGTCATCAAGCCATTGTCAACTTACAGCTCCTCCTACCAACATCATTACTACCAAAACACAGTCGGTATTACAGAGTTGATAAATGGGGGCCGGCCTCGCATGTTTTTCCCACGAATCACTATCTATTCCTCCCAAAAATAAACAAAAATTCCAACCGAAATAAATATTACATTCTGATGAATGGAAAGACTGGTCAAAAGACGAAAACGAAGTTCCTTTGTCCGACCGTTAAGAAGTTGCCCTGGTCCGCCTATAGCAGTGCAGTCGTCGGGTCATGATAATCGTGTTTTATTGTACGGAAATGGAAATGAAAATATTGATATTATTCGAAGGTTTTTTCCGATCGGCAACTCCTGCATTTTGCTCGGGTTGAGTCATCGTGATGTGTATTGGATGAATGGTTTGATTGATGTACAAGGTTTTGATGTGCAGGTTTGGTTGAGCTTTTTCGGGTGAACAAGAATCAAGTAACTTCTTTGAGAAATCGAAGGAGGAAAATCCGAATGAAAAGCAAAAATAATATTAAGTGGCAAGCAAAAATAATGACTGGACGTCCCTCTTCTAGTTTGATTACTAGTACGTTAAATTCTTATACATGTAAATATGATAATAATAATTTAAAAGAAACCCCAACATGTGGAAAATACTGAAAGATCTTATAGTTTCCAGGCCCAGTTGTATAAAATAAAATACTACTTTGGTAACTTTGCCGTCCAAGGGTAACTTCCACGAAATCCTTAATTTTGATTGGCTGTTGAGCATTGTTACCACATAGTTAACACAAAGGTACCATAATATTTACTTCTATTCAATAGGGCCCTGGGCTAGGCTACATAAAAGATGAAAATGGATATGGATAGGGGATACATTTTGCTCATGAATTAGGTTCCAACTGAGACTCTGCAGATTCACTGATCAGCACAGAAGGCCATGGCCCCCGTTGGACATTCTTCAACAAAACAACTGACAAGATGCCTTCCCTACATTAGTATGGATGAGTGATTGGAGCAATTGAAGTCCCCCAACTAAATGATCCAAATTAGGGAATGATTGATGCAGATATCGGATAGGTTCCTTGGACGAAAGAACCAGTTGTAGTGGACCTACCGGTAGTCCAAAAGGGATTTATCACAAGTCCAATAACTAAGCCAGCAGATCTGAATGGCCCCATGGAAGAACTATGATTGATGCTGTATGTATTCGAGATAAGATCAGACAGATGAATGGGTAATTATACTAAAGTCAATCCATGAAGAAAAGTAGGAGGGGATTATTAAATACAACGGTTGTGGTTACCTAATTCATCGCGTCTCGCTTGCTTGGAGATGCATTGAATCATACTTGACGCCGGTTGGGGCATAATTGGATGAAAAATGACCAGATTTGGAACCAGGAATCTGTATATTTCAATCACGCGTTTTGGGGCGCTGATTAGGCATTTAATGATCCTGCAGTTCTTTGTGTTGTGTCTTTGCGGTTGCAGCAATGGCGCGGCACAACAAGGGCCATTGGCTAGAACCTGTTGCCTTGCAAACGTGAGAACGGTTTTGGCGATAAATCAACGATAAGCACATTCAATCGATATTATACTGTACATGCCATTAACCATGGGCAAATCCGAAGATTTGGTACGAAATGTTCTTTATTCCGATTACCTTCGCAGAAATAAAGTGGCGCTGTCGAGCTTTGGCCATCGTTCCCGTCATCTGGACCGGCCATTAGACCTTATGAAAATTGGCATTCTCAATCACGTGCTTCTGATAATGTAAACGCCATCTTAGAATGGAGGCACTGTGGATGAAGTGTCTTTTGGGGGTGATACGACATTTGCTCCCTAGACAATTGCTCTGGTATCAATATCTTAGAGGGCATAGGGTCACTAGAGTAAGGATTGTATGAGAGTTTTGAATAATGTATTAGGGTCTATTTAGTTTTGGAGGGTAGGTTGTATGTTTGGCTTAACGTGCAGATTTTCCATCGGAACAATTGTCGCCGGAGCAAATGTCATGGAACTGTTTTTTTTTTGTGGGTATGGGTAAAAAAGATGCATTTCGAATTTTTGGTAACTAAACAAATTTATTATATAAAGTAGCATACAATGCCATAGAGGAACTTTATACCATGCTCACTTATTCAATGGTGACATTTTCAAATTGGATTCGGAAGCAGTCGGATCTAGAAATAGCTCTGACTGAATCTCGTTGCCGGTGTCTGACCTAATGACTGGAAATAACCATTCTATTGGACCGTGAATACACGTCCCAGGTATAAGCGACTTCAAGTTTCAAACCATTCTCGAAGCTGAGAGAAATCCTAGAAAATCGGATGCTATCCTACATGTATTTCTAAAACTGTTTTTATTTTGTTATTCTTTTGTTCCATGAAACCAATAACACCAATCGAAGGGTACATCACACCATATTCATTTCCGGATACCAGTGAAAAAAAATGACTGAGTTAAAAGTTAAATGTTCCAACACTGCATAGGAAGAAGAAAAAAGAGCCAATTGCTTTTTTTTTTTACATTTCCTTATTGATATTTTGTAAACTAATGTGTTTGTATGAAAATATCTTTGAAATTCATTGTCAAATACAATGCTATCATGATGGATAATAGCACCATGCATAGTTGTGTTATTTCCAGATACAAATGTACCGGAAATTCCTTTTCAGCATAACGATACAAACTTATTAAATGGAATTCTTGACGTCATATTCTTTTCAGATACTGTGTTTACAATTTCTATGTCAGTGCCTTGAAAATGACAAGTTATTTAGCTCTTTTTAGTGTATAATGATAGATCGTTCTGTCTCATTAACGAACAGACCTTTTTTTATTTCATCAAACAACAATGAAATTACTATTATGTTGTTGTGTTAGATATAAATTCTTACACATTCAATCATAATTTAAAAAAAATCAGTTTTGCTGATAGTTGTGAAACTAACAACAAACAATATGACGTAAAGATACGAGATTGATTTGATAACGAATATATGTTATATTTGAGTTGCAGTTAAAGGACAAGTCCACCCCATTAAAAAGTTGATTTGAATAAAAAGAGAAAAATCTAACAAGCATAACACTGAAAATTTCATCAAAATCCGATGTAAAATAAGAAAGTTATGATTTTTTAAAGTTTCGCTTAAAATCACAAAACAGTTATATGCACATCTTGGTCGGTATGCAAATGAGAAGACCGATGACGTCATCCACTCACTATTTGTTTTGTATTTTATTCTAATTTTCTCCTCATTGACAAGTGAAGCAACGATTAATTCCTTCCTGAACATGTGTAATTGGCCATGTATAATACTATATGGTTCAGTCAAGTTGGTCCTTATTATCAAATCTATAAAAACAAAAAGGAAATATTGTATAATCCAAACAATACAAAAAAAAAGAAATAGTGAGTGAGGGACTGTCTCATTTGCATGTCACTGAGTTGTGCATATCACTGTTTTGTTAAAAATAATCAAAACTTTAAAATGTAATAACTTTCTTATTTTACATCCGATTTTGATGAAATTTTCAGCGTTATGCTAGTTTGATTTTTCTCTATTTATTCAAATCAAAATTTTTATGGGGTGAACTTGATCTTTAAGTATATTTAGGACATAATATTACCTTTCCCATTCCCAATATTTTTTTCAAAGAGGATGGGGTGGTATATATGCGTGTAGTTTCATCACGTGATCAGTTTTCTGGTGTTTCTGATCAGTTGTACATTTTCACTTGTTTGAAGCACTAAATAATGATTTTCGGGTGGGGTCTTTTTTTTTTTTTACAATATCTCAAACACATGCATGGCATGGGATTTAACAGCTCAGAGATACCAATGTCAAACCAATGTTAAAGGGGTACTCCAGGCTGAAGATAATATGATTTGAACAGATAAAGAAAAATCAGACAAACACAACTCTGACAATTTCATCGAAATCGGACAAAGAATCATAACATAGTTAGGACATTTTAAAGATTTGCATTATTTTGCCTTTAATGTCACATAACCATGATGCCTAGGTGATTTTCCCTCCACATGAGAACAGCAAATTAAAGTCGGTGTTTATTAGTACTAAACCTGTCATAATGCTTCGGTCACTCCAACGAAACCGACTCCAGACCGATCAAAGTTATTACGTTATTTCCAATGAGATACCATCGGTCGGTTTGGCGCCGGTTTCGTTGATGTGACTGTATCGTGAGTCTTTTGGTCATGGGGTATGGGCCCAGCATGGTAGATGGGAAGATGCGCGGTCAAATACGCCCTGGATGACAATCAACTCGCCTCAGGGGTCCCACCAACCGCAATTCCACCATGTCCACTCTATTAAACAGATCCTCTGAAAACGGTGAGGATTTGGGGAAGGACTGTGAAACCCTTTCCGTTTACTTCATAATGCGGTATTCTTTTCTATTCATGCTGGTTGATTTCGAACAAAATATATTTCCATATTTTGGCAAGAATACGACCGAAGTTTGGTGTATTGGCATGATTTTATGGAAATGTTTCCCTTTTCTTTTTCTTGGAGGGTTTTTTCTTCCGATGAAACAGGCAAACATTTAATAACCGAATGACAATCAGTTGTCTATGCTGAACAGGAAGGGTCTATTGTGGCTTTTTTGTTCCCTAATAGTTCATAAGATGCATTATTCTACAAATTAAATCGAAAAATTAATTTCACTTATTTATTTTTATGATGATAACATCAGACAAATTTTAGCGAACAATGCTGGTGGGCACTCGGGAATAAATAAGTAGAAAATGTGAAAAACTCTGTAGGCCGCCAACAAGCCAGAAGTCATTTGGAGCTTTATTATGGCCCCTAAACTGATTTCAGCTCATTTAAATGTTCCATATCATTTATGAACAAAATATTCTTTATTACATAAGGACACCATGACATTCTATTTCCTCTTGATACAAAAGTACATTCCCTTCCTTTTCTAATCAGATTAGCCATATATTCAAGTAAAAATTCACCGTAGAGATCACTCAACCAGAGACAAAAAACTGTATTCGGGGTGAAATCGATTTAAACTTGCCCCCCCCCCCCCACCCTCCCCATCCTTAACGTATACCATTTAAGAATTTGGGTTTAGATAAATAAACTGCGATACTTTCGGTACGTATTCTTTCAACTTTGAGATCTGATTGGTTTTGGGACGTGCGTAAAGTGTAAACCTTCTCTGCTTCACGGACGTATTTAATTCTCGAAATAATATCTCCCTTGGAGTAATAATGGTTCCACCCCTGAGTAAATAGATACAAACTTTCGGAGTGAGCACCTCTTTGAAATTTATAAATATGTACATAAATTCAGGATGCTTGTTTGAAATAAATGCTTATGACTATAAACAAAATATGAATACAATAATGGAAAGGACGAATATAAGTTTTAGTAATTAAAGTTAATTCTTTCAAATAAACACGATGAATATACGGGTGGACTAATATGAGAAAGAAAATATGAGACAATGATAAAAAAAACAGTGAAAGGAGTGGGTACCCAGCATAATTTTGTAATGTTAGAGGCATGGATGTTGAATGCAGGACGAAACACAAGTGAAAGTTTGCGATGGTGACGAAAGGGTGACGAAATGATGCCGAATTATTCTCATCGGGAGAGCGAGCGTGAACGCTCGGATGGGTGACTATGAATACCTTGTTCCTATATACAGTCACTTCCCAAAACCTTTAAAGCTTAAGATAAAGATATATAGGCCTATTCCATGACGACATAATACAAGCAACACAATGTACGAATTGTGAGGATGAATAGAGGAGTTTTACAGAGTATCAGCCACGATTTGCGTTCGACGATGTAGCGAGAGGGGGCTTGGTCTTTTGTTTCTTCTTCGTTTCTTTAGTTGAGAGAGTGCCTTGGGAACATCCCCTTGGGTTAATCCTCAGATTAGTAATCCCTTTTGAAATCTCAGCCCATAAGAGGGCATGCAACAAAAGAGTCTCCTCTACAATAGATTTCACAATGTATACCAACCACCAGCAAGGGGGGGGGGAGAGAAAAAGATAATTCGCCTTTCCATTTCAAAACACCTGAGATATTGGGCGACGAGCTCTTCACGTGCAAGAAACAACACTTCAAATTTCACTCTTGATTTCTGCCGTTTCACCAAAAGAATGTCACATTTTCTAGTGTTTATATACTAACAAACTTGATGGGGTATAAAAGGAAACTGGTTTGAAGGGTCCTGTGTTCTGCAACATAGACAAATATATGTGAAGCTCTTTAAAGCGTGCTAAATGCATGAAATGTGTTAGAAGTGTTTTTAGAACAAGAAGTGTTTGAAAAGTACGGTACAGGAACATGGATTGGTATCTTTCCCATTGAAAGGATAACAACTTATACTTTCTTTTAAATATGCCGGGAGATTAAGTAAAATCAAACGACCCTAATTTTACATAAATCACTTGTATCTATGTCGGTACATATCTGTATCTGCAAGAAATAATAAAATGAATTCTACTTCGAATTGGAATTTGACATATCAATAGTTGAGGTTGGAGAACCTTAATACATTATTTGTCGAAGTGATAATCTAGCATTGTTGAATAATATTCCATGTGGCTAGCATAGCATTTTCACTATTGCATAAAATAGGAGTACATGATTAAATCTTAACATGCGTCTTCGCTTCATGACTGTAGGCTACATGTAAATATCTTACTCAAACGCATCAACGTCCATAGTAAAATAATGGTTTGCGACAAAACGTCTTTGGTGAATTTAAATAAAAAGGGATGGTGATTATAACAACATTGCGACTACATGTCAAAACTTCAGAAATAAAGAACCAAAAATTGCATGTGTACACATGCCCTACATAATATACACATCGGTGTGTGTTTTATCAAGTTTTGTTCTGTTCGAAGCTTAAAGGTCAATGGGCTCCCCTGAAAAAGGGCGGTAAACATTTATGTGTTCCTTTGTTGTGGCAACCGGGAGAAACTCCAAGTGAGAGAGAAACGAAAGTCCGATTTCTAACCCCAGTTTGGGCGAGTATGGTCCATCCCCCGTTGAAAGCGGTATCCCCGGGATATTTAGCCGGCTTGACTGTTTCTTGTCACCCCATTGTATGCGACAACCACCACCAAAAAATAGAAAATAAAGGACTGAAAACCTTGGATGTTCTTAGACCACAATGCTTAAAGAAGTTGTGATCTGGGAGACAAAAAGGGACATCAGCTATAATGTATTTCACATGTAAGCGTTAGCCCTTTCCTTGGGCTCTTATGCAGTACATTGTGTGTAGCTCTCTCGCTGCGGTTGGTTTTCGTGCCGTGAATATTCTGTCAATTCACTTCATTATGCTTTCAAACTTCCATAATCATGTACATATCTGGTACTCTTGAAAACAGATAAAAGTCGGTATTTTCATAATCGTGAGTCTGTAATGACATTATAATAAAAAAAATACCGCATCACTGACGTTCTTTGGCAAGGTGCTTATCTATATTTGCCACTCTCTACACAGGTGTAGTAAATGGGAACCCTTTAGAAAGTAGAAAGGAACTCCTTGAAGGCTTCCGTGCAAAAGCCGGTGTAATTGTATGCTGTGAGTTTGAAAAATCATATTCAGCTTTATACGAATGTTGCATGTCGTTTGGTTATTTGCATTTTACTACATTTTGATAATTTCTACATGAATATGTCATAAAACATCGATACAAATTTTTTGTTCCAGCAGGTTTATGGGGAAAATGTGAGCTGTCAAGTTTTAACGTTATATTTGGGGTTTGAACATGCGTCACCAAAACACAACTCAAACCATGGACCTATAGTCCATGCTCAAACTAACACGCAAACGTCTTGACAAAAAAAAGAATCAAAGCAAAAGACGTTTCTATTAATAGATTTGTCGGATGCTTAACAATCTAACAAGTCCCCAGGCCATTGACAAATAAAGAAATGACACTCCAAACAATGAGGCTTCATCATCTTCAGAGCTTACCAAGCAAAGATCCTTGTTTCAATAAATGTCAGATTGAACAGAATAGGGTCTTTCATTTCACTTGAGTGGCTCACCAATCATGCCAAGAGGTGAGAGAGTTTTATTAAGACATACCCACTTGAGAAATCGTGCGGGCGTGCAGGGAGACCGGCGTTCAACCAGGAATATTTCATTCGTCTAGATCGTTCTTCTAACCGGTTGTTCCCGGAGAAAAATTATTTTAAAAGCGTGTAGAGAACTATGCCATCGTCATCATCATCATCATCATCGTCGTCGTCGTCATCATCGTCGTCGTCATCATCGTTGTCGTCGTCGACTCGTCGTTACCGTCATCATTATAATGACGATGATAATGATGACAATAATGACGACGATGATGATGGTGAAATGGTGATGATGATGATGATGATGATGGTGATGATGATGATGATGATGATAATGATGGTGATGATGATGGTGATGATGATGATTATAATGATGATGGTGATGATGATGATGATGATGATTATAATGATGGTGATGATGATGACGATGATGATGATGATGGTGATGGGGATGATGATGGTGATGATGATGATGGTGATGATGATAATGATGGTAATGATGATGGTGATGATGGTGATGATGATGATGGGGATGATGATGATTATGACGACGATGATGATGATGATAATGATGATGATGATAATGATGATGATAATGATGATGATGATAATGATGATGATGATATTGATGATTATGATAATAATGTAAATAACGAGGAGGGGAGGAAGATCACCATCCTCAGATTCATCTTCCTCCTCCACCTCCCTCATTGTCATCATCATCATCACCGTCCTTACCCTCATGATCACTATCGTCATCGTCGGCATCACCATCATCATTAAAAAAAACAATCATCTGTCGGTTTCATCTCCGTACCGAAGGTACCCTTTCCCCCAAACTTGCCAAATATGAATAAACGTCTTTCTGCGTTGTTTACTACTCAACATTTTTCAAAAATGACATCCCTCCCAAATGCGCTCGGATCTGCATTTTAATTGCCCTAGATGTACGTTATCTAATAGGCCTATATCATTAAAATACATTCATGCATATATACATGTACGAGAGAATCGAACAGTTAATTGGTGCCAATTAAAAGAACGTTCAGGTCATGAGTACGTCAGTGTATTTTCAAATATTTACATCCTTAACCAACAAGCCCAGATATGGTACCATTTTTATCAATGTTATCAATGACATGCTATCAATCGTCCACCTTGAGTTTTGACCTACATTAAACAGTCAATTAGCCAACAGGCAGCAGAGAATACAGGACCCATATCAGAAAATGAAACTAATAAATATCAAATGTGATATTTGAGGTATTCTAAATAGGTTACAATCTTACTAGAAGTTACGCAAGACTGGTGACCACTCACAAGACTCATGACCTATCTTGTGGTGCACGATATAAACTCAAAGTTTTGTTTGATTTGGTGTGTGGGTGTGTGTATGTTGTTGTTGTTGATTTAGTAATCAAGGGGCCGTTTCATAAAGCTTTTCGTAAATTATGAGTGACTTTAAAAATGACTTGTGATCCTTTATTGTGGTAAAGGATCTTCACCATTAAATGTTCATTTGTAAATATTTAGCGTGCAAGAAAAAATCGCCAGTCGTTCTTAAAGTCGCTCATAAGACTAAGTTACGAACAGCCTTATGAAACACACACCAGGTAAAACGTTATACAGACAGTTTTACAATGTTCCAGAGCTAAAATGCTTCTTTTCGGCAGATATCAACGAGCAAATAAAGACAAATTTGACTATGACACCCTTTCTATTCTTTATAGAAGACGGCTAATCATTACAGACATAGGACTGTCATTCACCGTACATATAAACTTTGACACCTATTTAATTTGCTTACCTTGGCATCTAATCTGGTACAATGTGTTGTACAATCGCATGCTAAATCGTTATGGCAAACATTCTAACAATGACATTGTGAAACTATCGGAACGAATAAAAAAATCAAATAAATTAAGAGTAAAAAATATTAAGAGTCAAATAGATTAAGATTCAAATATATCAAGAGTCAAATGAATATCATCCTATTTTAAACAGAAAACAACGTCTATAATGTCACATGCTTAAAATTTACGATTTTTAGATTTTCTGTCGACCAGGGGCCGGTTTCAAGACGAGTTACAACTATATTGTAACTATGCCATTATGACAGCTGCCATGGTAACAAAGTTTAACAGCCAATCACAATTAAGATTACCGCTGTGGTTGCCATAAAATGGCAAAATTACACTTGTAACCGTTTTTATCAAACCGTCCCATTTACCCATATTCATAAAGCCTGAAGAAGTCTAGTTATCATGCAACTAACATACAGTATGTCATGGTACATAGTTAGGGGATTCCTACAGAACTTATGTCCAATTTGGGTGTTACGTAAGATATACGTGTCCTCATCTGCATCGATTTAACAAATATCGAGTCTTCCTATCACCCATCTAAAGTTCAAAAGTTAATCCGTATATACCTGCCAAATTTATACCCCTTTGATGCTTCGTTTTTACCACTGAAGATGACTCGAGTTAACTAGCAATAAATTAGGTTAACGATTAACAAGTGATGGTAATCGTAACGGGAAATATATACATTATAAGAGGGGAACCGACAGGAGGAAGGAGAGTGGTGAGAGGGGGGGGACATGGGAGGGGTGGGAGGAAGAGTGGGGGAGCACGGGGAGAGGGTGGATGAGAGGGGAGGAGGGGAAGAAAGGGGAGACAGGGGAACTGGGGTGGTGGAGGGGGAGGGGGTTACCTTGACAAACACAATTAGGGGACGAAATTATTCAAAACACAGAAAACTATTTAAAAATACTTTTGATTTTGATCTACAATGAGACATGAATCCATGATTGGAAAAATTACATTAACTTCACTAAAGCCATGGAATAGGTCCATATGACTAAAGCACAGTATAGTATAGTCTAGATGTAGAGATACACGCCGCATTGGTGAGAAAGAATCCAAAAAGCCGAAAGGCCGAAAGAGGGTCGGCGAATGCACCCTTCCGCAGGTAGAAGTCATCGAATCCCCCATTGTTCAGACCCTCTTAGGGGTCATTGGTCCTTTATTGAGGGGTGAACTTGACATGGGTGATAGAGGGGCACCTGTCAAAGATCGGAAGTACATGGGGGTGAAAGATTTCTACCTAGAGGGGTAATGTCGTGACCTTAACGAGATCCAAAAGGGTTTGTGCAAATACATCGAAGTTCATGGAGTCTATGAGGAAACCAAGAAAACATATTGCCAGTTTTCCATGTTTTAATCATAATAGGGCCTCATGTTCTAATTCATAGTGCATAGTAATCTGTGTCAATCGTATGAGAGTTGTTTATCATGCGCGTCATTTATTAAGATTTTGATAACCCTATACACTTTAAAAAGTCATCCAGAGCGAAAAATGATAACATAGGTTGAAGTTTGAAATGCAAAATGGCATTCGTGTTACTGATGGGCGGGAGGGGGTACAAAGAATCGTGACAATACAATATTAAAATCTATACACTGAACATGCTGAATATCGTGTGATTGTAATAGGGAATATCCCAAATATCTCCCGGAAAATATGCAATTATCTTCCCAGTACCGAATATGAAACCAAGCAATTAATTTCGGTATGGGCACAATGTATAATAATGGCTCCGAAAATAGTCAGAGGCAGCATCAGTTAATAGTTGAAAATATTACCCTGAAGTCAACGAGGGTCAGAAGTGGATCTATTTGTTCGTCATCTGTTATGAGGGGTAAAAATATTTAGTAACTGTACATCAAAAGGTGATGTTATGATCGGTATATTGAAACAAACGCAAATAAAATGATGATGAATAGAGGAGGCGCGATAGCTCAGTCGGTAGAGCGGGGGATTCGTATTCTGGTGACCCGGGTTCGATTCACACTTGGTGCGCTAGTGCCCTTTGGTAAGGCATTAATCCTCATTACCAGGTCCTTCGGAGAGGACCTTAAGCCGTCGGTCCTCTGGTTGATTGCTTACAAGCATTCATGCTTTCTTGGCAATCAGGTAAAAAAATCCCCACCAAACACCAATGTCAATTTGGAACGTTGTAAATTTCGACTCATTAAATTTTAGACTTATTTTAATGGAATTTTCTTTTTGATATCAACTGGAATGTTCTATTAAAATTATAAATAAAACAAACCGTTCTGTTGTAATAGAAGTTGGAACAAAATTACAAGCTACATGAAACGACAACCCACTGAGCAAGGGATTCTAAGCAGATGAAGAGAGAATTATGTACAACTTTCTTTGTCAGAGTTGTCGTAATTTAATCAACGCAAACTTAAAAATACACATCCAATATGGCGAAATGAAGACGGTACTTTACGAGTAATTACTACTTGCTATGTGATGTTTATTGAAGATCGTGACGTAGTAAGGTGACGGTGACCCGCCCCCCCCCCCCTTGTCTCTTCCTGTAAATGATCTAGTCAAGCATGAAAGAACGCGAGAAAGGGCAACTTGATACGAAAGAAAAGAAAACATTATGAAAATGAGGTCAAATGTCCCCCACCGCCCTCAAATTTGAGACCATCATAACAAGCTCCCGCATACATCATCATGGTCATGTCAACCTCAAAGTAATATTGGTGCCCCTCCCCCTCCCCGACTGTTGAACCATGAAGCTATTAAGAGAAATATCTTCATGGTTGAACCTAGCTACGCCATTGATAGTTACTGTGCATGGAATACTGTAGTATATGATTCGGTCATTAGAATGGAACTATAGACTTTGGATATCAATTTGAGAAGTTTTTGTTTATTTTGATGATATAGGCCTATCGTTTTTTCATTAATCATGTTAAAATTACAATAAAGACGACATAAACCTAATCGCATACCAATCAACGTCCTGACGTCCTTTTCAAAAGGTATGGCGAAAAATGTTTCAAGATTTTTGGGAAAAGTTGTATGATTATAAAATGCATGGTAGGGAAAAGCGGAGTACTCGATGGAATTGGCGAGGCAGGTTGGAACTGAAGCTTGAACTCCATGTGTATTCCGGGTTAGGTACATACTAGACTTGCCATAGCTTTATAGAAGGCTCTATTAAAGGTATTGTTTAACTTTGTGAGCAGCCGATTTAAAAAATTCTCAAACCAAGAAGAAACATGTGTACAAGTGCATGTATTAGAACTAATAAACCCTGAAAACAACCATTAATGAGAATGAAAAGCTAAAACTACAAGGCAAACCCCGATTTTGTAAATAGGCGTCTTATAGACGCCTAAATAGTACACATAAGTGTATGGGATGAAATTAAGATGGGGTTTTCGGTCACTTTATATTTCAATTTTTGAAGCACTAAATATAAATTATTTTCGAACGCAATTTTTTCTGGGCTTCATTTTTGTAACATATCACAGACACAGGTGACAAGTGTGACCTTCTAGCTCAGATTTTTTAAAAGTCAACCAATGTTAACCAATCACTTTAAGAATGTAAAGTGACACAACCTTTCATAAACAGTCATATTGTATATAGCGTCACTGATTCAATCATTCAAATGATTTTGAATTGCATGAAAGTTCGTGATCAGTTTTTAATATTTTCATCATCGATATAAAACATTACTTGCCTTTCCCCTACATTTTACGTAAACTTTATTGTGTCAGTCTGTTTGAACTGATGTTCAACTCAAAGTACCCGCAGTATACATCGTGCTTTGTCGTGTCTGTGGCCCAAATCATTAGGGAATTGAGATGTCATATAAGTTTTATTGATATTTGCGAATGTGATGGTACGCGTACTTTATGCGCAAATACCTACACGCGAATATGATCATGATCCATCTGTGTTTGCTTCTTCAAAAAAACTAAATCCAACATTTGATCACAAAATAGTTACTTATATCAATTATTATTCGATTTTCATAGTACAATGTTCTCTAGACCCAGATACATCATGTATTTAGCGGAAAGGTAGATTGTCTTTTAAAATCGTCTTCTGTATACCCAAATTATTTGACTTCTGGGTTGGGGGAATGAGGGGGCACCAAACAAATAATGTCATGAAATTTACATACTGTAAAATGTTATGATCACATTTTATGGCATGTTTGTGAACAAAGTGAGTATTGGCCTTTGCCTTTTTGTTTGATAAAGTAATGAGTATTCGTTACTGTGCGTGAGATTTCAAAATCTGCAGATTCACGAATCTACTCACGCACAAAATACGCATAAAACAGAATTCCAAAATTTCCAAGGAAATAAGAGAACAGGCCAGCATTGTTTGCTTTAGCAGTTTCATTCCTCACTGGCCTATACGATCAGCAAAACTTTGTGGAGAAAATCTAGTAGCGATTGAAAAAAATGACAAATGCCACTTTTTTTTACAGGGTTACTGCTCTATCATGTCTATCATTGTTATATAGTTCATGCGTTTAAATGTGCAGTCCCGAAGGCACAAAACGGTGTCACCATAAATGTCACGCAATAGCCAACCTCAAGAGATAGTGCATACTCCTATTACGTGATGTACGTGAGCATAAGTTTGACAGTGGGAGGAATGATTCTTTATTTCTTTTTCCTCCAACAACAGACAGGGTTTCTCTCATTCTGGCGACGAGCTCAGAACTTATTCCGACAAAGAGGGCTGCAAGCCAGAGGTCCCCATCAGAAAATAGCCTCCTTTGTCACGGGTCACGGAAAACCAATGAAACTTATTAAAGGAGAATGAAACTCTTGGAGCAAGTTAGCTTTTGTGAAAGCAGAAAAATCAAAGAATAAGATCAACAAAACTTTGAGTAAAATAGGACTAGCAATAAAAGAGTTATGAGCATTTGAATGTCGAGATCACTAATGCTATGGAGATCCTCCCATTGGCAATGCGACCAAGATCTGTGATGTCACACACGTACAACTCTCCCATTCGGACACTGAAAATATACCCCAAAACATCTCTTTTTGCTCATTCTAATCATATGAGAAACGATTCATCAATGATATAATGTTGTGAAACCTCTGTACTTGTCATCTCATAAAGAAAACACATAACCTTGTGATAGACTCTATAAAAGTGAGAATATAAGTGAAATAAGTACTAAAGTAATGAGGGAGTTGTACGTGTGTGATATCACAGATCTTGGTCGCATTGCCGATGGGAGGATCTACATGGCACTAGTGATCTCAATATTCAAATGCTCATAACTTTCTTATTATTCATTCAATCTTCCTCAAACTTTCAACAATATGTTTCTTTGATTTTTCTCTTTGATATGGATTCAGCTAGTTTCAAGGGTTTCATTCTCCTTTAAATTGTAATAAAAGCTGTTTTCTCCCAAACCGAGCATCGTGTTCGCCCTCTTACATTCCTCTTGCCTTTGAACTCGCATAGGATTGAATACCAAAGAAACATGACAGTGTTTAGCTCTAAAACTGACGTCATCAAAACACCCGACTGGTTTCAGCACTTATTTTCGTGTTTAACCCAAACCATTTACGAGCCCACCCCGATCTTTCATGCATTTTCTCCCCATTCATTTCGATAGTTCGGCATGGTTTAACTACTATTTGCCGACATTCATTGATTCCATCACCGTCAATTATCGACTGTCCTTGAGATCAGCACATGATTGTCGATGTAAATGAAAAACATAATCCAATGTCACTGCGAAATTGAAACGCATTTTTGAAAGAATTGAAGATTGTATGGATGACATTTGTAGAATGATAGAGTGGTCTCTGTCTCTGTGATTGATGTATAAATCTGGTTTGATGAAAATTGTAAAAATAAATAAATAAAAGGGCCAAAGAATGCAGAAAACACGAGACAAGATAATCATGATAAAATATGGGGGTATGAAGATAATCATGTCATGTTCATATTGGCATGATTGGCGGTTGCATGTATTCTGCAGATACAATTTAGGGTAAAGTTGGGCACATGCATATATTGGAATGACGATGGAAGGGTTCGGAAGAGTCGTCAAAACTACCATCTCCACCTTTTTCCTTTTAATTAATTTCTTTCACTGGTTCATAACAATCTTAAGAAAGTGAACTAGACCCCCCCCCCCCCCATCCTTCCTCGGACGCTTCTTATGCTCGACCACTTTATATACCCAAGAGTGTACACAGCTAAGCTTATATTATATGCGACGGTCACACCAACGACACCTTCTCCAATCAGTCCATTCGAATACCATTAGTTTTAACGTATCATCTCGTTTCGATCAGGAGTAGTTTCTCCAATGTGACTTCAGCATCACACTAAAATATACTCAATGGAATCTACTAATAACTGCAAGAAGCAATACAAGATCAAGAGAGCACGACTTACTCTACTAAATGTCAACTGTTAGTAAATTTAGTAACTACGCTTCTCAATGATATTCCTTAACCGCAATTTGACGTCAAGTACCCAATTAAAAGCTCTAATGAATTCCTACAGTTGCAATTTCAGAAGTCAAGAGAATTCGGAGATGAATAAGGGTTGACGGCCAGCGTGGTCAGCGCTGTTGGATAGGTAGCTCTTGAAGACACCATGTGGGGAGCTTTGGTCATGCTGGTATCCAATGTGGACCCACCCTAATATGGTGTCGAGTCCCAGATAGCCATGATATCTATAGCCATTTTGGATGTTTGGTGTTTAACCTTTACAGCCCCGTTAGACGGAACAAGTTCTAAAGATATTATCTGGGGAGCGTTTGATGAAAGGCCTTTGATGAAACGTCCCGTTTCATCTGCCAGTTACCATAGGAACTGTGCTCCTCAGCCAATCAAAATCAGGGAAATTTGTCAGATCTGACAACTTGTCTTACAATGTTGATGACAATCTCCCCATGCCTTAATTTTCGACATTTTTAGGGAAAGGCTGAATTTTCCATAGGGCACATTATCATTATTACAGTGCAAAGCTCCAAGGCCAATGTGAG
Source organism: Lytechinus pictus (assembly GCF_037042905.1). Lineage (NCBI taxonomy): Eukaryota > Metazoa > Echinodermata > Echinoidea > Temnopleuroida > Toxopneustidae > Lytechinus > Lytechinus pictus. Next base: position 48,982,573 of record NC_087249.1, read on the forward strand.
GGGTGTCGGGACCGGGACCGGACGACAGAACATCCACGGCCACAGACTTCTGATGGTCTTGGCCCCAAGATATAGAAAAATCAACCGATTTGCTTATCATGAAAATAAGCACAGCAAATTGTTCGAGAAAGGTAACTGTCAGGCTGCAGGATATTTTAGTGCAGAGTTCATACTGAATTTCTGTAATTTCTGTCATTTCAGTCAAGAAATCTAACAACACTCCGAGACAACTTCTGATAAATCATGATGATTGAGTGCCTTGGAGATGTCTCTTCTTTCGATTGCATGCACACTGAAGGGATAACAACCTACCAATAACATGGCGATAAACATCAGACATTTGTTTTTTTCGGAACTTCTCTCCTTTTCGATCATACATGTGTCATAGTTACGCGCGGCGGTGGGCCATCAGTCTTCAGATTCACCCAAAACCTTGTCCAGAAAGTCAGTCAAACAACAAAGGAAGCCATGTGAAATGTTCTGATCTTTTGAAGATCCAAATCGTTTTATTCCTCAGTGACTACCCCCAAGCAATCCAAACTGATCGTTCCGATACAAGACATGTAAGAAACCCCAACGAGGCGAGTCAAACTCACAAAGCTCAATCCCAAAAGTCGTACAATGGGAAATCGTAGAAGAAATATTGGCGAGTGTTACAAAAGACAACCCTTTCTGATCTTACAAAGACACCGCTAGAGAAAAGATTTTAAAAAAAATCGATAATAACTTGTAGTTAATATCAGCCATGAACCGAAGGTAATACAAATTATTTTTTTTTACCCAAACAAAACAGATACCATCGTACATTCATATCAATTTAAATAACATTTTTGGAATTTCAAGAGCATAATTATGATTTCGTGAAACTGAATACCGCCTCGGCAGCTATGATATCTGTAAGACATTTTAGATTGCAAACTATGTTTCGAACATAATACCGAACCCATAAAGGACTTACAACTGTTTTAACCCGTTGTCATAACGCCAACTACCATGGTAACAGGACTCAACAGCCAATCAAAATCAAGGTTTCCATGGTAGTTATAATAATGACAAAGTTACAATAATTGTAATAGTTTTCATGAAGCAGGCACCCGGTTGGCAACAGTTTTAACAAGTTCAAAGGCGCCAATTTACTGAGGACATTACTGTATGATGTTGACCGTTTACCCATCTTTTGTATCATTCATGTCTGATGAAGCGAGTTTGGTATAGTTACAAAGCTGTCACCATCATGTAGCCCAATATTTTATCGCGTGCCATCTTCTTAATTGCAACATAAAATCCCGACCTCTGGAGCGTGGGTTGTGGATTAACAGCGCTAACTTTTTAATTGTGCTTCAAGTTTTTATTTTATTCGTGCGAGCCACTTTGACAAGTCACGGGCCACAAATCAGAATCGTGACATCTCTCAATAATGGGGGCATTGATCATGAAGATGGGGGAGTGGAAATTGTCCTCTGAAGTTTGAATAAAGAAGTTTCGGAAGGTTTCGTTTGAAAAGGCAAACTGCCCCCTCGGTGCGCGGACGTATTCAGTTGGTGCGTGTGAGGGGAGGGAGGGGAAGGCGCCGAAATTCATTTTGTGAAGACAATAGGATGACACGCGCCGTTCAATGAACTTCGCGAATGGCTTCTCCCATGTTTACGGCGCCTCAGGCTATATATTCAATCGGGCAGATCGAAAAAAAAAACTTTTTGTTTTTGTATGAATAAAGAGAGGGAGAGAGTACATGTACGACTGTGTTACTACACAACACATCATTTCAAACTTGTAGCATTGAGTTACAAGAAACAGACATGGCCGAGGAATGACTAAAAATATCTAACTTTCACTTATTATGTTTAAATAATCAAAATCACTCAGGTCTTTTTAAGGACCTTCATATCAATTTCAAGGAAGTTGTATTGCGTTAAATGAGTATTTTGTTTAGCCAAGACGTTTATCAACACTTATGTCTGTGCTTTGGCAAAGTCAAGTTTGCTTTTGATAACATATACAACATTGCATGTGGCTATTTAAATATTGGTATTTCCTTAATATTGCTTTATTTTTCTTTACTTGTGAACTCTCTGATAATCAACATGCAATAGATAATTCAAGTTACAAAGTTCTGTTGATTTACACACAATGAGCAATAATAGACATGGCAGAGACATGGATGATAAGAACTTACAAGATAAAAAAAAAGTTAGGTATGACTCACCATTTGCCAACTTTCTTGTGAATTCAGTATCCTCAATTATATAATCCAAACCGGCTTGGGAATCCATTACTGCCTTGAAACAGGCGACGCACTCTATCTGCGCGAAGGCATCGGCGATGCTCAAGGAACGTCGGCCCGGACGGCCGGGGGCGGCGTTAGCACAAAGCCGCTGTAAGGAAACGTACAGTAATTCCAATCCACTGAGCTCCAAGAATCGTAAAATCCATTGACGGTCGCAGCGTTTGAGCTGCCTCTTGAGTCGCGTGTAACTCTGCACTGACGGCCCACTTTGAATGAGATTGATTAAACCCTTCGGATCACCGGGCCCGTCCAACGGACTGTTCGCCCCGCTGTTTTCCCCCGATGCGGCTGAGTCATAGCTCGGCAGCTCTTTGTGTATGTGCGACCGTACGAGCAGCCACCGACCGGCGGCGCTATTCCGTTTTAGGTCATCGTCAGATGCGGCGGCGGCTCCGGCGCTTTCCGGGCTGCGAGCGAGGATGTCGTCTCCGTATGACGACCCGGCGCCGTCGTTGTCCCGTTCGACGCTCTCGATACGGACATCGGGAATGACGTGCCCTCTCTGAATGGGAATAGGCGGTGTCGGGGTCTTCCTGCCATCGTCGTCAGCCATAACAACTCGTCGTCCTCGTCATCCACCAGACCATCGTTGTCTGGTTTACAACAAGCTCATTTCAGATCATAAATTTGACAATGTCACTGCTTGTAATAATCTATCCAAACAGGGGAAGTAGAAATGTTGAGTTGACCCCTACAGCATTGGTGTTGTTCTCAGCATCTGTATTTGAAAGAAAATGGAAAGAAAAAATAAAACTAATGGACTTTTGGAGGTCCATTACAAAATTAATGGGGCATCCATTTAAATCAAAATTTTTTGCACTAATTAAGATGAGTAGCGAATAAAGACATTTTATTTTCATCAATGTGTATAATCATTACATGCCACTCGAGATGGTAAAGTATACTTTTGGATCGCACAGAGAATGGTTGGGTATAAAAACTTTCTGCATTGATTTAAAAAGATATACATTTTAGAAATTGATTATTTCCCACACTGACACAAAAATTAAGAATAATGAGGTTTGATAGACGAGTTGTGTTGGACTAATATAGTTTTGTCATGGCGGGTATCGAACCCCATATATATGGTTCACAGTCCGCTGACTTAGCCACTGAACTTAACCACTTATAAAAAAAATCCGGCGACTCAACCACTAATTCCTGAATTATGTTTAGAAATAATTACAAAGCAACCGTGTTCCCCCGTATGTATTACATTCGATATCATTATCATCGATTTGTATGATATATCACGTATTTTGGTTTATAAAATTGGGTCAATATACATGGTACATAACTTCTAATAATGTGTATAATGAATCAGGGAAATATTGGAGATATTAAATATTCATTTCAGTTGGGTTATTATTGATAGTGATAATTACAGATTTTTTTTTCTACAAATTAATCAATTGACAGATCCACTGACACTTGAAGTTTTACATCCTCATACAGTGAAGCTTCGGGCCGAAAAGATGAACGGATGTTTTGCATTCACTATCAACACTCTACATATTCTATAACATTTTAATTGAAACATATGGGCAGCCTGGTTTGAACCTTTTTTTTTAGTTCAACCAACTGTCGTGGCAAAGTACACAAAATAATAGTCGGTGTAGCGTTTGTTAGTAAATATAGTGTGCGCCATCTACGTTTACTGTCAAGACAACTTTCACCCTCTCCAAATGTCCTGAAAAGTTTAATTAAGTTATAGGGACATTAAAAAATTCTGGATACCAATATCATGCCTAGGACCAGTCTTACAAAGAGTTACGATTGATCTCTATGGAAATCCACAGTGTCATTTTTTTTTTCAAAAGGAAATTTGCAAAATGTCCTTTGAAAACAAAGGAAAACACCCCAAATTGTCAAGAAATCGATGAATTTATGAATATACATCATATCAAAATTTTTTTGAACAAATGTGCATTTTATATGTTGACTTTGCTGGCTTTCCATAGTTGTGATTGATCGGATCGATCGCAACTCTTTTTAAGACGGGGCCCTGTATCCGACACTAAATGGTTCGCAATAGGAAATGTCTCGTAATTCGGGTGGACACACGTGTACATTTTTACTTTGTTACATAGACTAAAAAGAAAACATAATGCACATTCTGAGCAATCCAGATGATGACTTGTAATCAAATTTGTTTTCCTGTCCTCACGATTGTTTAATTGAATGACGGAGGGATAGAAAAAAAAGAATTTACATGGTCTATGTTTTTCCATTAATAACTAAAAACATCAATTAAAATTATTGTGTCCTTCAAGAAGGAAGTGATACTCAAAAGTTGATTGGAAGATATTGTTTTGTTTTATTATCAGTAATGAATGTAAAAAGGGAGTAGTCTAGATAGGCCAATTGATTTTTGTTACTCCCTCACATCCCATTCATTACTCCATATGTTTTTTTCTTATTTTTTGTCTAAATTGTACAACTGTCATTGTTGTTTTTCCTCTATTAGATTAACTCACTACATATTGTACCCTGTTTTTACGAGATGTGAAATAAATGATTTTGAATTTTGAATATTTCTCTTCGTTCAATAATCATGAAATGATTTTAGCATCTCTAAATAATCTATATTGATATCATCATCCTTGCCATCATATGATTTACATTATCACAAAAATGATCAATAATATTGCCATTATTATTATTATTATCATTATTATTACGATTACCATAATTATCATCACTATTATTAGTATGATTGTGATTTTAACATCATTACTATTTTTATCATGATTATAATCATTATTATTAGTTATCATCATCATTGTTATCATAATAATTTTTATCTTTATCTATGTATTATGAGTATCATTTTTATTGCTGTCTTTTAACGGCCGTGTTGTCGATCGAAACGTTCACGAAGATTATGAAACTTTCACATTAAAAAAAAATACCCTCACATTTCCAACCTCATTCTGTAAGCCATTTTGACTCCCAATACGATTATCCATTTTCATCTTCATTATTATTATTTGATGAGGATTGATCGAAGACGGAACCTCAGCAGCATAGCGCACCTGGCTCGAGAATAGCGGTCAACCATTGGTGTAATGGTCTTATGGGATCACAAGGGACCCTTAATTGGTGAGAGGGGTGCAAAAAATGAACTCTCACATGTACGCAGGTGTTTCCTATCCCCCTTAACAGGGGTCGCGCCACGGGGGTGGCGAGGGGGAATCATCCCGATGATTTTTCAAGTGATAACGAAAACTAAAAAGAAGTTTTTTAAAAAGGGGAGAGGAAAAAGGGAGAGAAGTGAAAAGAGAGGGCTTGCTCTCAGAGCCACGGAAAATCATGAAAACTATTCTTACATTCATTATAATATATTTTTTCATGGGGTATTAACATGATGTCACATTTACGTTCCCTTACCGTCACAGGTGTGAGTGGGCAGTACCAGGGGGATGGGTTATAGCAAAAGGGAGGAAGAGAGGAGGAGAGAGAATTTGAGGGTTAAGGAACAGAGTCGAGGGTGTAACACACTTCATGCAAAGGGGGGAAACACTTCGTGAAAGAGGAAAAGAGGGCGCAGCCAAGGGCGGTGAGGTCAACCTCCACCGAAAAACCCAAATATTACGATATTCTCACAGTAGGCATAGCAAAAGGTACTACAGAGAGGTCTACATTTGTCCGACTGAATTTGATAGAACGTCAAAGCTTCCGCGCTCCGCGCAGGAGGCGAAAACTATTTCCTTTTTCCACCCTATACGGAGCGCGCGCTGTATAATTCGACCACGTCGCGCGCTCACTACCAGCTCCTCCGAAAAGAAATCCTTCCTGCGCGAGTGATAATCAGATATCACTACTTGCCAAAGCTTAATTTTCTTATTCCAATTTCTCTCTGCTGAAAGTTAGGAAAGGGTTAAGGCCCGTCCAGCTAATTATTGTAATATTCATTTACCTCTTTTTATACAAGCAAGATTCCCAGAGCCCCCTTTGAAAACATTTTTGGAAATTACATATTGATGGAATATAATCCACATTCCAATCGTTATCAAGGGGATACTTGCTGCGGAAAGAAAACTAACTGTATAGAGTCAACGGGGTTTTACTTTCTATTTTCTTCTGTCCATCTCTCTCTCTCTCTCTCATTCCCTCTCTTTGAAAAAAGTAGAATATCTCAGGGTTTTTATCGACAAAAGAACGACCGATTGGCCTCCGTACCTTGCATACTACGAAAACGTGGTTTCAGGTTTCTCGTGTTTTCATGCAATTTTTTTTTTCTTTTAGAGAGGGACTTTGGAGCTACCATTATCCTTTGGTGTTTAGATTGGCGTATGGTATGTTGATTGAACCTCATGAATTCACACGCGAAGTCGTCACCTTAAACATGACGAGGAAATGTATGCTTGGGAACGTGGAGAGAGTAACAGGTTCACGAGGAAGGCAATTGACCTTGACAATAGTTGTTAAGATTGTATGTGGTCTAAAGACAACTTTAGTTAGGCAATGCGTCAATTTGATCGTTTCAATTGCGTTAGCTTAACAAGAGTGCATGAACCAGTGGTGGATCCAGGGGGGGCACAGGGGGCACACGCCCCCCCCCCCCTAATATTTGAGCGGCGCCGCAGGCGCCGCTCAAAAAATAAAAGAAAGAAAAGGCGCCGCTTCAAAAAAATATTTAAAAAAAGGTAAGAAAAGAAAAGAAAAGAAAAGGCGCCGCTTAAAAAAATATACACTATATAATATAAGCAACAGTAAAGGAAAGACTATCCCCATCAAAGACTTTGCCCCATTTTCAACATTTTCTTTTATGGCGCCGGTGAAGTGCAAAAATATGTGCGCCGCTCGGCAGTACGCCCCCCCCCCCTTTCGCCAAAAGCTGGATCCGCCTATGTGAACCGACAATTTACTCCTGCGACAATTAATAATTAGGTGGGGGCTAGGCTTGACGGTGCTTTTGGTTCAGAATGATATGAAGATTAGGATTACAGTTGTGGTATAGATTTGAAGTTCGAGTACATCTTTGGCTTAATGTGTGAATTATTGGTAGGAGCCGTCTTTCAAATTACCTTGTCATCAACGCAATCAATGTTATCTTGGTCGTTGGGCATAATCATATCATAAATTACCGACACCAAGCATGATGCCAAGCCATTTGATACTTCTGCATTGTATTCTGCGCAGGTTGAGATACTCCAACTTGATTTACATGTGACATCGCCATGATTGCATTGCTTGTGCGCTATTCATACTCGGTAAATGACGATACGCTTTTGTATCACATTATATTCTTGACATCAAACAATTCTACTTTAAAGATGCGTCAACTATCCGTCAAGACACACTGCACTTCTTAGCAAAAGAAAAGTGATGATAATATAAACTTAAAAAAAAAAACATGTCACATTTTTTTATTACATGCACTTTTCGTGGGTTAATTTAGAGTCGGTAGGCCTATACCGAAATAATCATACATTAGCTGGCTTTTTTCTTTCTTCCATCGGCTCTTATCCAATATAGGCTGCATCATGGAAATGAGGGGAAATCTGCTTGCCGATTGCCGGATTGGTGATTTCCGATAACGTCTCTGTTTATACTGACAATTGCCAATAAATTGAGATAAGTATCAGAAAATTAAGTGCACCATGGCACTGTGCGGTAAAAAGGTGCAACATACGACAGTGCGTGTAAGGATGATTTGTAGATGCAGTTCATTCTCGTCTACATGGCCAAAGACTATAAAGATAAGACAGATATCCCTTTCCACACCGAGATCCTTTTGGCTATTAAAAAAGTTTTGGTCAACGAAGAGAGATCTTTTGGGCCCTCCAACATGGCCAAAGACTGAGGTGGTTCATTTTCACCCCAAAACTAGCCCTACTTTGGAGAGAAGGGTCAAGATGGTTATGACCAGCCCAATTCAAGGCAAGATCACACGTTCGGTCGAGGATGGGTCGGGTGCTTTGGCCGGCCAAAGTTTTGATGGGAAAGAAAAGCTCTGACTGACCAAAATCTTAGCAGTGTGAAAAACTTGCGTTTGGGCAGATTTTGGCCAACCAAAATCTTGATCTCAATGCAAAAAAAGAGTGATGAATTTTCGTCACACACCTCTTGGAATCCATTACGTGACATCTGTCGTGACGGAAAAGACGGGGAAGGTCTTTGGCAATAGCGTAGTCACACAAGAACACACGTGAAAAAAATCTCTTCCCAGAGTGTGTTTGTGTATTCCAATGGTCTACTTTTGGAGACATTGTCTTCCTTTTTACCTATCAACCGGGGACGTCCCCGGCCTAGATTTAACCAGCATGCTGATCAATTTCTCGTCTCATTTCAAACCGTTTCATAATTACAGTAACGTATGATTTTATCAAACGATCCCACTCAGTCAATTAAACTGAAGTTTTGTGTATTATACCGGGGTATAAACATCCTCGGTTAGCGGACTATGCTCACGATGTGTCCAAAAATGAGTCCGGTGATCGGGTTCAATATTAAATACTTTGGGTGTATGAGACCGTACGTGCATGTCATGAATGTGTCCCCAATTGTCAAATTACAAGACCGTGTTAGTGTGTGGGTGTGTGTGTGATATGTAATGTATGTGCACACCCCAACCCCTACACCTACCAAACACAGGGGAACATAATATGCCACTAACTCTGAATGATACTCATACTCTGTACATCGATGGATGATGTTATCTTCAGAAGATCTTGCGAGGGCCGACACGTTTTTGGTTTCAGATAAGACAGTTAATACTTCAAAGGTCGCTTCGATAGTTTTGAAATTATCAAATGCGGTTTGATGTGTAGGCACTAGCGTACCTACGGGGGGGCAGAGGGGGAAGAGTGCCCCCCCCCCTGACGAGTCAGAACCCCGGGGGGGCACTCGACCAAAAAAGTGGTAGGGGTGTGCCGCGGGCGAGGCAAAAAACGGGGGCCTTGGAGCGGGCTTATTGTAAAAAGGAGGGTCCTCGGAACGGGCTTCGGAACTACAAATGTTTGTGAAACGGGGGTCCTCGGAACGGATCTCCGTATCTCTGTTAGTGCGTATGCATCCCTATGGAACGGGCAATCGTGCATGACGCAGCTAGCGCGGCCTCCGCCGGGTGCGCTCGCGCTTAGGCGATGGTCGAAAAGCGCTCTACGGCCGCTTTTCACCAAAATTGTAGCAGATCAATGCGACCGGAACGGCGTAACGAAAAATATGCGAAGCTTTTAAGCCTTGGAGCGGCTTTCTTTGTTCTTTTTCTCAATAAGACAAAAATGCTATGCCTTGGAACGGAAATTTGAGTGTAAAAATGGGGGTCCCCTCCGCGGCACATACCCACTATGCATTATATACTGAGTGCCCCCCCCCCGGGGGTCAGAACCCATGTAAGGGACATATCCCTGCCCCCCCCCCCCCTGACGAGTCTGGAAGACCTTTTTTTTTTTTTTTTCGTTGCTTGTCAAATTTTTTTCTGGTACGAAATCCTTTATTTGTGGTTGAAGACTTTTTTTTTTTTTTTGGCTTGTCTATTTTTTGGCGGACGAATTTGCCCCCCCCCCCCCCTGTGGAAAATCCTAGGTACGCCACTGTGTGTAGGCCTATTCATATCTAAACATGGACGGTTTATTCCCGATAATAACAAAAATACGCATATTAGATTACTACTCCGGTCATTTGGTCCTGGCTGAACCGCGTAAAGATTAATGTATGCATTTTCTCCACTCCCTAGGAAGCAGTCCAACATGAATTTTCAAACTCAATTGCTAGGCATACTACCGTCTAGTAGGCTTTCGCATCCTACCGGGTACCCCACCTGGGTGGACAGTGGCAAAGTGTGGATTGACGCCTTGAAAATGGCGCAAGGCTGTGGTGGAATTTGAACACATATACACTATGTGATTACAAGGTGATAGTCAGAACCGCTACACCACGACACTTTCTTAAAACCAACATTGTAAACATGCATTATTTCGATCGATTTAAAGGGATGATATGACGAAAAGGTGAGATACACGACTATCATGACTAATATACATGTGAAGAATAATGGAAAGAAATTTTCACAATAATTACCACGGTAATATTATCATATCTAAAGTGCGCCCTCTACCGCTCCTCCCAAGAATGCGTAGAGCATTTCCATTTATTTTAGAGCATTGTCGATTAAGGAATCGAACCCCGGACTTCCAATGTATAGTCAGGCGCTTTAGACCACTTGGTCACGACACCTCCCGAATGTGCGATTCTCTTTACGAAAGTTTATACCATATCTGAAAATGTAATATCATTTTTGAATGTTGGTATTTATTGGGGAAATAACTACCAGACAGATTCTCCATCCTGTTCATATTTTATTAAAACACCTTGTTGATTTCATGACTAATCGAATGCAATATTTTGTGACGGAGAGTCAAACATGAATAATAGCGACCTTGTGAAAATATGAATAATCACAAAGGCAACGTAATCTCGGAGATAAGGAAGTTAAGTTTGTTTTGATTACATTTCTAGGAACGTGAACTGGTGATATACAGTGCGTATAAAAAAGTTTACACTTTGAAAAAGCCCTGGGAATTAAAAAATATACAACATGTGGGTATTTTTTTCACATATAGTCTTGGGTTTGGGTCTCATCTATCCAATGAAAGTTAAGGTTTTGACAGAATCTTACACTTGAGTGAGCACTGTCCATTTTTGTAAAGCTCGCAGAAATCTGTTTGCGCAGAAATGCTCGTTTTCACGCTGTGTCAAGGGGAAAGGGCGAAATCAAACTTACCCTGCGAAACATTTCTCATACATTTCCCTTGCACTTTTGGTCAATTGAAATAAAACGGATACATGCAAGCATTAATTTTGTAACAATTTTGCCACCCAAATTGAAATTTCAACACTTAGTAAGCACAACCTTTACCCTTTTTGTGCCAGCTGGATCTGAGGACATAACTAAATTTGAACAAAAGTTTATATCAGACATCTCCAGCAATTTTTCACTAAGTTTTTATCATTTAAAGTGGGTTTACAATTCATTTTTCATTATTACTTGTTTCTCCACACTTTTCCCAAGCTTGGCAATGATTAACAAAATGAAAGTCAAACTTAGGCCATTTCATGTAAATCACAGCTCAGTGTAAAGCAAATATCGTCACGATGGCCTCGGTGTGTGGGGTGGGGCACAATGCACCCTTCGAAGTGTTTTGGGCAAGGAAACAAGTTAAAAATGTAAAAGATATCTTCAAACCAATTTTACTAGCTAAATTCAACGTGTTATTCATGATTAAGGTCTACTTTTATTCGCATAACTATTTCAAAGTTTTGCGCAAATATTTTTTCACTAACTTTTCAAAAGTAAGTGGTGCTCACTCAAGCGGAAGTATTTTTCGACAGTTATATCGTCATTTGCTTAAATGGATCTGTACAAATGTTAAAATGTGGAAAAATGTTCAGGATATTACAAATGCATAATTTTACTTTTTTGATACGCACTGTATATGTGTCCTTTCATTTTTAACAGCTCCACGGCGAAAATGGAAAAATTCGTGTATTTTCAAGACCAACATGCATGAAGTCAGAGTGACCCCCCCCCCCCTTTAATCGACTGTCCTTTCAATGAAAGATATAAGAAATGAAACGATTTAAAACAGACTTTCATAGCGTTCAAGTCCTTCAAAACTGCTATATTCACAGTGGTCAAGTGTCTTTTCCCAGTAGGACCCCAAACAAATCACGAATCCCCCAAAGTGAACAGAAGATCTAAAAAAGGGAACTAAAATCATTCTTTTAAAATTATCCAAATAAGGCCGACCATCAAATGCAAGATCCCGACGTGAACTTCAAATTCAAGTAGACTCCCAACTCTAATGGATCGCATTTCAAAGGCATTCCTGATTCAATTTCAACACAGAAAATGTCCACTTAAACACGAAAAACCAATAGATTTTCATCTAAAAAGAAGAAGTGCTTTTATAATGAATCATATATTTTTTGTCAAGTCACGCGCATAGACAATGAATAAAAGGGTGCAAAAGTTGAAAAGTCTTCGCGAATTTCTGTATACATGGTATAAGAAACTAAATATTTGACTGTGTAAAAGCAGAGAGACACCCCAAATATTCAAACTTTTTTTAGATCATCGATGGCATGTATGATAATTGCTCATATATTCCAGTATAAGATTATAAAATCATGTACACCTTAAAATTGGAGTGTTAAAACTGACACCTGTTAGTGTCCCTAGAGGACTGCACCCTGAGGTGTTGTAAATAACATGATGGTAAAATTAACAACCAGATGTATTGTAATAACAACTATAGGTGTTGAACTACACTCTAAAAAATATTGGGTACACTCTAAAAACAAATCAGTCAAACATGACTAGTTAATAGGGTCAGCTTGGTGCATTCTAGTCATATTTGACTATTTTCTAGTCGTATTTTACTAGAACATAGTTATTTCTATCTAGAATATAATTATGTCAGAAATGTGACTAGCATATCAGTTGCACCCAGCTGACTACTTGTCTAGTCAATTTGACTGATTTGTTTTAAGAGTGTAAATATTCTCTATGAGGGTAATTATGTGTCTAACCAACATTGGACATTTCTTTTGACCATTTTTATTTATCCAGTATGATGAAAATTTTAGCCATTCTAAAGCAATATAACCTTACTGGACAATATGCTTCCCGCATTGGGTAAAATACTGCCCAAAATTGGTTGGGCACATAATTACCCTTGTGCTGGTTAGAATTTTACCCAATATTTTTTTTATAGTAAAATACCAAACTTAACACCTGAATAAAATGTGGTCTTCTATGTACACCAAATCAACACCACAGTTTTACAATGAGGTCACAGAATTAACTATTTAAAAGCATTGGTAAATGTACTTAAGAACACATTCGAAAATAGGCACCTATACGAAATTGGTCTATCCAACATTATACTGTATATAGATATAGATCATACCGTATCCTTATGTAAACTCACGAAAGTCATCACAGCAGACTTGATTTTGTGTTCTCAATTTTGTTCTTTAAAAAGAAACACCATTAATCATCAATAATCAAAATCCTCTCTTAGTTTTACAATGAGTTCAAAATATTAAAAGATTATAGTTCCGTGTTGACTCCGGTGTTGATTTATCACCAGCCCGGAATCTATATTATGTCCACACCAGAGAAGTATTGAAACAACATCAGTTTGCAATCAAACCGATGCTGTTTTAATACTAGTTGGTGTTGTATAGTATAAACACCTATGTGGTGTTAGACTAAAAAGGAAACTGGTGTTGTTTAACACTTCTCTGGTATGGACATATATAGATTCCGGGCTGGTCTTAAATCAACACCAGAGTTTTTGAAGTGTAACAACTGAAAGAAAAAAATAATAATAATACAAGGTACCTTGAATTATATCCAATATAAACCTCTTTGAAATTAAATTCAGATGTAATTGAATAAACATGCAAAGGGGAAGAAGTAGTAAGAAAATATTTAGGCCTATATGTAAGAAAAAGAGGTGTGTGCAAACAGAAGGATCTTCGAAGAGGTCCGGTTCGGTTTCAGATTAAAGATTGTTTTCTTCTGATTGTTAAACAATTAACATACAGCAATCAAATTCAGAGTTTGTATTTTGCGGCTTGCTCGGTAAGCATGGTAAGAGAATTAAAATACAGCCGAGTCAGTAAAAAGGACAATAACTAAGGATACGTTGGGGAGGGGACACATGTCCCTTGTGCCCCACCCAGTAATAGATTCAAACGTCTTTGTCCCACCCCATCCCACCACAACCATTTTCATCAGCGTCTGGTTATATGCCGCTGCCATTTTGCATCACATGATATGCATGAAGTGCAAGATAAAGGAAGCATGCCTTCATAGCACACCTGACCAGGCGGTTGGTCAGATCATCAGATACATGGGACTTCCCCCCAAAATACCTTTTCGCTGATCATCACCAATGTCTGAAATGCGATGCGTCAAAAAAAAAAAACAGTGAAGGCATGATGATGAAACAGGGTGGGGATTGAGGGGGGAGGGAAGGTTAGAAATTAGAGATCTTTATTATTCCACACCCTGAAAGAAATCAAGAACACATTCGTAGCAGGAAAGTTTTAAGCCAGTTGGTCAATGATTGGCTTTAAAAATATATAAAATTTAGGTTTCAGTTAAATAGCTTATGGAATTGAAGGATTTTATAATGTTTTGAATTTTATACGCTAAATGAAACCACACTAAAACCATAAATACCATACTTTGACAGCATTGTCGCAATGACCAAAAATATTGAGGGGCCAGACATGGCGTATATGACAAACTTTCTAAAAAGCTGCGAGCAAGCGAAGCGACGGAGCAAAAATATTTTGACCTTTAGTTTATCATCCATTATTGCCACATATCATTAAATAAAATGATAGGAAGAAAACTCCGAGTAGAGCCATAATTCGTGAGTTTTAAATTTTCGACCCTTTATTTCAGATCATCATCATTAACTGACATTAATAGGAAAACCTGTTGTATTTATATGGAACTAAATCAATCAAATAACAAAGGTGAAATAACTCTTGACTAAATAAATTAAATTGCAAGAACTTAAACCAGAATTAAGAGGTTATCATGTTTATAATAGAAAATCTAACTTTTGGACAGAGTTTTACATAATATTCAGAAAATAGAATGATATTCCACCCTCTCCCCTTTCATTCACTTTCTCCTTCTTTTCTTGGTCGTGGAAATATTTTTGGGGGGCCCATGGCCCCTAAAGCCCCACCCCCATCTGTACGACAGTGGTTGACAGTAGAATCGTTAATGTATCGGGTTTACGCCCCACCCACCATTCCCATCCCAAATGATTGATACAAAGCACACTATATTGAGATGGGAATGTAATCATTGTCTCCATGACGTATACATGAAGTCATAATATAAATAAGGTGTTTCAGGGAAAAACTATCCCTTAATATTTTGATCTCAGACCAGACTCAGACGGAGAATGTAAACTTGGCAACGGTGAGTGAAAAGTCATATTCCGCTCAGGATGTCCTTATTATCAAAATAATATTGACTTTGTATCATTTTTATATTGAGTTATTCATTATTCTATTCATGATTTGAACATAAAACATCACGGTACCTTAATTTATGGTAGACCAGTCACGCATATGATATATTTATTTAGGCTAAGATAAAATCGCGGAAATATAAAAAGCGCCAACGAGCTTTACTCTGTACGTGGATGTCCGGTATGAGATAAAAATGGCTGATTAAATGAGAGTAAAATGCAGTACTAACACGATCCTAGAGCTAAATGATTACTGTAACAGGTATTTCTCGCTGCAGCTAAGCAGACGCTTTCTGGAACGTAGAGAATCTATTGTCAAATGTCCTCCATGACAATGAAGTCGTTGTCAAGGTTCGGCGAACCGAAACAGCGGTTTCGTCAGCGACTATGGGCAAACAACATATTTGCAATTTTTCGTCAGCTCCGGAACGGCGGAGGAAACTGCTATTCCGGTTCACCAATTTTCGACAAAGACCTCCCAGGTTTTCATTGTGATTTGACTTGCATTTTAATGCATTTGCTGCGTGCTAGGATTGATTCTGCGTCGCGGTGTAAAGACACACTAATATCATTCATAAGCTAAACCTAGAATTAAAGCAGAACTGAATGACATGATTGGATGCATGCGCCGCGATTTCGTAATGTTGATCCCTCCAATGGAGAAGGGGGGGTGGGCAAAACGACCATGTCACATAGGCTGCTGTACGAAATTTGACATTCGAGGGGACATGTCCCCCTGGCACCGCCCCCCCCCCCCCCCAACTGGGTCGCCGCCCGTGATTGATCAAATTCATGACACTTGGTTTGTACACTTACTTTGTTCATGATTATAACATTAAAACAGACTAACAGTGAAACAAAATTAGAATCTACGCATAAGACACAGATCAGACAATCGTTGGAGATGCTATTTTTCTGATACACTTCCTTGATATACGTCGCATCCTTGGCATAACCAGAACACATAATATGATGACCAGAAGAAATGGGGGCTTGCCGCATTGGTAAATAGACCATGTAGATATTTTTCAATTACCTGACATGTCAACTGGACCAAATGAATATTGGACGAACTGATGATTTGACGAAGTGGCATTTTCATGAAATGGATTTTGACAAACGGGTGATCAGACAAAATGGGTATTCGGCGAAATGATTATTAAAGTCAATGGAAGTTAGACGAAATTTTGGACGAAATTATGATAGATTAAGCCTAAATGAAGTTAGACCATGTGATGAATGGACGATAGCAGTATACAAAATAACAATTTTTATTACCATCTCCTCTGCATGATATAGCCCACCATAAATGCCAAAATTTAAAATGGCGCCAGCGATTAGAAACAACAATCGGAATCTATAAATCGTTCCATACAGTTACTTTCCTACATAAATGCAAATGCATAAAATATTCAAGCCAAGATCCCTATCATCTATTAAAAAGTCAATAAAATCCGTTTTGTCCATGCATTCCTAATAGCGATTCATTGGATTAATGGGAATAAATAAGATCTGATCAAGATATATTTCAACACCTTTTCGCACGGTCACAATTAAGGCTGTAATCGATACACTGTACCGCTTTGGGTACCATTTAATATTAGTGATGGGGTTCGTAACATCATTTAAAAGATAATTAATCAGCACAGGGATTTTATCACAATTTAACTAAATAACTTTGTATTAAAGCATTGGTAAGGGACAAGACAACCTCGGAAATGGTCTGATAAACCCGGTCATGCAATACATGGTCTAGTCACACCAACGAGACCGACTCCAAACCGACCGATGGCATGTAATTGAAAATAATGTATAGTATCGATCGTTTGGGAGTCTGTTTCGTTGGTGTGACTGTACTTGATACACTTATACAATGGTATCCCCGAAGTGCACTTTTTCATTCTTTAGCTCCGTATGAGTGGTTCCGTGACACATGTTATTGCAACCATGTTGCAACCTCCTTGGCTACCATCTGACCATTCACCCCATCCCCGCCCCACTCCTCTCCCAACAAAATGAGGGTAAGAAACGCATGGAGCTATTATTTTTCTCTAATTAAGAAATATTTCTGTAGATAGCAGAATGAATAAGCTACAAAATTAATTACTGTAATAATTGATATGCCATAAATATCTACATGTACATTATTCAAGAGGGTATCCCCACCCCTTCTCCCTCACCATAAATTACATTAACTTGATTCCCAATTTGGAGCCAGAACTATCGTACAAACCTGCATAAAATACAACATGCACGGGGCTAAGACAGGTGACTTGCTCCAGGACGAAATTAAAGAATGTCTCTGAAAATAATATTGAGCGAATATCGCTTAATACCCATATTGACAAAAAACAATGATTCATTCATATTTTAACTAACTTGATATTTTACGCAGTGATGTTACATGCATTTATTAAATTAAAAGAATATCTAGAGTGCAGGATAAAAAAAAATGTATCTAAAACATTTACAAGTTGCATAGCCCATCGATCCATAAGTACTATATTCTTAAACATTATTTCATTATCAGACAATCTATGAAAGAGAATTATAAAAGAATAGACACTGTCGCAACAATAAAACAATTTAATCACTTACCAGAATAATCTAACGTTATCCTCCTAAATGCGATTTAAATACCGAGATAATTTTCCAAAAGTAATTAAGCAAACTCAAATTGTCTGCGATCGGGGCGAGTATTTGCTTTGCTTGTGAGGAGCCGATTCGATTGAATGTGTGAAGATCTGGAAGGTGCCGTTGACTGCATTGTGTTTTTACGGACGGGTCTCCAGTCGAAACACATACGAGTGGGACTAAGCAATTAGAAACCAAACCATTGTCGAGACAAGGTCAAAAGAGCTTGAAATTCACACGGTTTTCCGTGGATGAATGCGCAGCCAAGAAGAACCAGAGAGCCGTATTTATCATTATTTAGATCAGTTTTGTCGTAGATAAGAAGATTAGTATTATTTATTTAAATATTGAAAGGGTCCTCCAATGTTTTTGTTGTTGGTGATGTTGTTATAATTCTTTGCCCTTTTAAAGATTTAACCCTCTGCGTCTTAGCTTAGAATAAATGGCGCATTACAAACACTGTGTTTCTTCATGTAGGTCCATGGTTTCTTGCACTCTAAATTCCAAGGATCTCGAATAAATCCAGATCGGCTGTGAATGGTGACCAGCCAAATTTTGTATTTATTTTTGGGACTAACTTTCAAATCTCAAATGATTTAAATTCAAATCTTTTAGCTTTATGTTTAAATCCTGATGGTTTAAATCTTAGTCTAATATTCGGTTGGTCACTATTCACAGCCGATCTGGATTTTTTTCTAAATCCTTGGAATTTAGAGTGTATATTCAAATAAAAATTTAGTATTTTTCTTATTCAGCAATAGCCTTTTGTACAGAAATTTATCATTAAAGAAACGTGGGACATTAATAAGACGTGTTGCCTTTCCTCATATATACGTAACAGTGGTAACATACACTGCCAGAGTAATTGTGATATGAAACGAATGAATTGAATAAAATTCTGCAACTGTGAGTTAATATGAAACAAAAAATATCTAATTGGGGATTTGCTATCAGAAATGATTTCATCTACGTCCTTTTAGTTAGGGAATACACCTTTCTAAACGATAAGTGAATGAGTAATTAAAGTCAGGTGATATTCTATAAAGATTTCTGCTATGAAATGTCGTCCATCTTGCAAATAACCCCCCTTTTGAAATCTTCGCATTGGCGTACATTAGACACACCCTCGCCATTTATATTCTCTTCCTTTTTTAAACCAAAGCGAGACTATGACGGCAGTGGCAGGTGTCGTATATGATATACTCGTCGATGAGTATTTATATTTATTTAATAGGGAGATAAGATAGTAATCGTTCTCAAACACGTGACATTGAGTCAGGCATACGTCATAAAGGGTGCGGGGCTGTTGGACTCACTGCATACACTTATGGAGTAGCGTCTTTGGTTATGGGGGCACTTACCCAAAATAGTCGAATATTTTTTTTTATGGAATAAATAGAAGAAAAGTTATTCAATATAGAAAATATGAAATAACACGTAGATATGATAATTTTCTGTCATTATAGGAAAGAGCATTCAAACTTCGATATTTTTGCAAATGTCTTGCAATAGATATTGAAATAAAATCAGCCATTTTTTATTATAAAGGTCCATTAAAAAAACTTCGCTGTTATTGCAGGAGTCCAGGCAAAATAATCCTTGTTTGAACACTTTCTTTATCTTTTTTTCTGTTTCTTTATCTGATAATTCTCTGGTATAATTTCAAACGTAATTATATTAGTAAAGTTTGTATTTCTATTGGAAATGAATAAATAAATAAGACTTTAATTTCAATTCAGGGAAATCTGAACACGCCCCCCCCCCCCCATCACACACACCCTATATACCTACAACCTGCATGCACGACGAATTGTAAGAGCGAACTTGTAATCATGATAACATGCATGAATGGGAACGTTCATTGTACCTAAAGAGTAAAATAAACGTCGACAATCTTAATCGCTAATCATTAAAAAATACTGATTTCTTATCATTGGAAAGCAACGTTATTTTCCTTTGTTTATAATAGAACCAGTGGCGGATCCAGGGGGGGGGCACATACGGCTCGTGCCCCCCGTTTGAGAGCTATAGTTTATTTTTTAATGTAAATATGTCATTTTTACACACAGGTGCCTCCCCCCCCCCCCCCCCCCCCCCGTTGAGAGTGGCAGAAAATATTTTTAATAGGAATATGTCGTTCATACACAAGCGAGAATTTTTTTTTGTTTTTGTTTGTTAAATTTATGTGCCCCCCCCCCTTTGGAAAATCTTGGATCAGCCCCTGAAAAGAATGTTTCGATTCAAATATTTCAACATTATTATCTTACAGCTTGGGTTGAGTTATTGCTAACTTGAATAATATTCATGATCATACGCAGGTTTCCTTCAGGAGGGGGGGGGTAGCATACGTAAAACGTTTGTAAACATTAGCGAGTGGGCGAAGCGACCGAGTTGATCACCAGAGTGTTTGTTTTAATAATTTTCCATTTGAACCCAAAGAAACTGGTGCCCCATTTCTTAAAGATGGACAGGCGCTACTGGCGACTGTTGCATATTTTACTGAGTTTTGTTCCTAACTCCCGCCGCTGCGTACGGCCGTGCGTATCACATTCTCGGCAAAACCACACAATTAAACGAAACATATTAATTGACAATTCGTTGAAAGGTGAAGAAACATTTGACGCAAATCTTTTATGTAAATATAGTCATCATAATCATAAAGTTTTCGCCCGTTGCCAAGGCAATAACATTGATTTTAAAACAATGTCGGTATGATCGAAGTGCGAACAATCGGATGGGGACATATTATGCATAAACCATAACGGTAAGTTGTCAGACAATGCTAAAATAACACTTCCTGTGGTTTTTCGATTGGGAAGACATAGAATATGATTCTGTAAGACAAAGACGTCATGCTGGAATATAATCAAATAAGACCATTATTTGCAAATACTGTCTCAATTCATGCATTCAAGCGTAGTGTGAATTATAAAGAAAAAGGGAAGGGTGAAAATAAATTAGAATGAAAAATACATTTCATGTGATGTTACACCTTTTGTGATTTTTCATGACACAAAATCACGTAAAAACACAATTATTTAAATATTCGGGGCGGCTGATTCGAAAGTTTTATGTTTTACTCTTTAGACGTCTTTGATTCATATCGCATTTCTTCTTTATTGTTTCTGATTCATCAAATTTCAAACAAGCTATTCGGGGAGATATAAAAATGAGAGATCGTGAAAGCTCATAAGATATTAAAATGTATTTATGACAGCCTTGATCTAATTCTAAAAATTATATTTGATTATGATTTCTGATGCAGACTTTCATTAAAAAAAATCATTATATATAAAAATTTCTTTAAAAAGGGACAGTTTGCATAAGTTTAATTACACGTAAGAAACATGATATAAAAAAAAGAAAAATTACACGCCTGCCAAGGCAGGAATAATTCATTCAATGTATGACAAAATAACAAAAAAACAACCAAACAATCGAATTAACAATTACCTGTGCCTTAACCACTATAGGCTTCGACACAGATCTATCTTGTACAGTGTAAAAAGGGAAACCCATCTTTCATATTCTTACAAGAATTTCACTGTGGTACTTGAAATTATATCACTTGAGAGTAAAACTGGCAGCATTTGAATAAAAAGATTATTATCATTATAACCTCGGTTTTAGTTCGAGCTGCCGCCTTCAGCGGTCATGCATTCAACATGTTAAAGGAAATATTCACCTCATCTGGTTGCTTACTGGAGTAAACATTTTATTCCCATAATATTCGCTATTCTCCCTTTAACGGCCGTGGCAACATAAAAAGAGCTGGAAATAGAATTATTTCTGATTTTGCATTCATAATTCATTAGTAAATAAATAACGTGTGAGACTCCAGCGGTAGCAATATGATTCATGTGGGTATTGAATATTGAATTTAATCAAATTTATTACAAACTCTCACCTTCATGTACATCTACAAAAAGTACATCACATATAAATGATATTAATAACTGGAGTTAAAAATAGCAACATGCTAATACAGATAAGCAAACCCCCCACCCTCCCAATAAAAGTCATTCTTGAAATTGAAAAAAAAAAGTTAATTGCAGTCATCTTTAGCGAATGTATTAATAAAATAATATCTCCTATATTAACAATAACGTTTTATAAATATTATTATCTAGGCAGTTTAGCCAAACATATTATTCATTGGTGGATAGATGGGGGTGCTTGGGGACCTTGCCCCCAAAAGTCCCATGTTCAAGAAAAAGAAGAGGGGCAGAAGGAGAGGAAAAGTAAAAAGGTGAAATATTATAACATTTTGAAAATATACTGTCATAATCCATCTCAGATATTGACTTTTCATGTTAAAAAATGTCGAAAACTTTGCTCGCTCGAGACTTTTTAAGAAAATTATTAGTGCCCAATGCACCATGTTTGGCCCCTCGAAATTTTCGGGCTCATTTTGCCACTGATCAGATTAATCATAATTTATAGTAGCATTATTATTCAACGATTTCCTAAAATTTTGCGACTGAGGGACGTTTCTCATATCACTTGGCAGAGGTATATGAGTAGAGTATAGTCAACCTTCCTACCAGTCTTGATGTTATATTGGTGTTTTGAAGCTGTGATTGATACGCCGGGTATTTAGTCATGCTTGGTCAATGGTGCGGTGATTCGAAGTCCTCTGGTATTACAAGGCGTCATGTTCTCAATAATCGCACGTTTAAATCGCTCATCCCTTATCTATATGCTACCGTTAAGATGGGGACTGAATGGGTAAATGGGTGGAATATGGGTTTGGTGGGGTAGCTAATAATGACCCCCGCTCCCTCCCGCCTCAAGTTTACATTTAGATGTGAATGAATGGGTATGATACATGTGGGTTTGGTATTTTTGTAACTAACTTACATATCCCCCACAAGTTTACATCGCCCGACCCATCGTATGCCACCGTAAAGAAGGGCATTGGATAGGGGTAAGGTGTGTTCGGTGTTAGGAATCTAATCCCCCTCCCAAATTGTTTACATCGCCTATCCCATCTACAGGTACATGTTTATGATCAAGTGAAGTTGTGGAATGAACAGGGTGATGATATGAGTTCAAACAAATATTTACCCCTCCCCCGTTTACAACGCCCGAGCCATCACCCTTCTCACCCCGTCGTCACCATATCGAAGGCACTGACCAGATGGAAGTCGGCCGAGTGAGGGGGGGGGGGGTATATTCAGGCTTGAAATTAGAACAGCCCATCTGGTGTAGACGGAGATGATATAAACACAGGATTGGTTTGATATGCCAAGGGTGGTTGAACAGGGGGGGGTGTATAGAATGAGTGTATACCCCCATCATCAGTAGATGTAGAACTATAGGATGAATTATAACCCTCCCCCTTCCCCTCACCACCACGGAGTATTCGATGATTTATCAGTTGATTAAGACACCACGTCCCAGTGATATTAACATCGTCGTACACAGCGGGAGCAGGGAGTAGCCCCCCCCCCCCCCGACATTTTGACAATTTACATATTTTACTGAAAAGTTTCACAAAATTCACCAAATATGTGCACAAAATTCTTCAATATAACTTTAGAAAATGCAAAAGCGCCCCGGGGCAAGCTCGATCGCTTCGCTCCCTCGATTTTGAGTTTCTTCTAAAAAATAACGCTTCTCCCCCCCCCCCCCCCCGAAAACAAATTCTGCGTACGGCCATGCATAAAGATACGAAGAGTGATGTGATGTAAATATTGCACATCAAAATAGCGAGTCACTTCATTGAAATCTTATTTTAATCATATAATCCCTATTTTTTGTTTTGTTTTGGGAGAGGGGTTCAGCTAAATCCAACATTACAGTGATTAATGTAAAGTGTATTCCCTTTCATAATCCCGCAACGGATTAAAAACAACTAATATTCTTCTCCTTCTTTGCTTGACTGCTGTTCCGAAAAATGCTTTAATCCATTTCTCTCCGATTGATAAAATCCTTGATATAATTTTAGTCATTGTTACCACATAAATAGTAAATATCATCAAGCTGAAAACTTTATTTTGGCAGAATTCATGGAATAAGTACTCCACTAAAACTAAGAAAGACGAATCGTTCCTATCGACAACGAGGTGAAATATATCGCTATTCTATACTCACAACTTTTAAATAATCCTCTCCTTCCCTTACTACAGAAAATGAACAATTACATTGAACCGTAAACTGTGAAAACAAATGCTTAAATGGTTACTCCTGCCTGAATATATTTTTTAAAATGAATAGAGTAAACCCACTAAGAAAAATGCTGGAAATTCTATCAAAATCTAATTTAAGAATAACAAAGATATTGAATTTTAAAGTTTAGCAATATTTCATGAAAACAGTTATATGCACGTCGTCATGAATATTCATGAGGTGGCTAATGATATCACATCCACACTTTCCCATTTCTTTTATAACATGTAATAAAATGAGTTGCATCGATGAACATTTAATCCTATTGCTTAGTTCTTGGAGTAAAATTTCAAATAAACATAATTTCATGTAATAAAATACAAAACAACAAGGAGGATATGATACGTTGGTTTGCTCATTGAATATCCATGAAGATATGCATAGCTGTACTGTTTCACGGAAATAATGTATATCTTTAAAATGTCATAACTTCGTCATTCGTGGTCATATTTTCAGTGTTTTGTTTGTCTGATTTTTTCTCTATCTGTTGAAATTATTTTCAGCCAGGGGTATCTCTTTAAATTTTCCCCTCAAATACCTAAAGCAAGATTTTTGTATTAACTAAAGGCCTAAGTTCATTATAGTAGGAGCAATGGATATCTTTTCAGTTGTGAATTTTACAAACATCCCCATGGCTAGCCACTAGAGAATCTTTAAATTTTAGAATTGATGCTGAGAATGCTAAAATACATATATTTAGGCATGTCTAGAAAATGCACAAAAGCAGATATATAGGACTTACCTTCAAAGTTTTAATGTCGAGTAGGACCTTGAAAAACTAATCGTTAATTAAATAATAGATGGTGATGGTTTCAGGATGTCAGAAGCAGTGAGCGTTAATTATCATCAATCCCTTTCGAAAGTCGTTATCGTATGTAATTTGCATGTCATTTAAATTTACAAGTCCATATTTCTTTTCGCATGAAACAAGCTGAAAACAGTGCATGAAATAGTTATTCGCTAGTCTGTAAGTCAAGATCATGAAGACTGAATGATGAACACCAATGTAACATTAACCATGGACCTACTTCTGACGTAGGTCCATGAATTAACTAGTTCAACATTTAGACATGTGTTTATCAATCTTTATGTCATTTGATGAATTTAAACTTTGTAGAGAGTTAATCTGCGAAAGTCAATGATAATGTTTTTAAGCGCCACTAACGTTGCCCTCAATATTTTGATTGGTTTTGTATAATAGTAACAAAGGAATCCCTCCTGTGCCATATTTACCCTTGTTGTGAGGTCACCTTCAAACTTGTGACCAGGCCAGCTCCCAAACTATTCTTTAAAAAAAAAACCGGAATAGTGGTGATGACCTGTTAGACACAGGGTGGTTCCGAAGGGGGGGGGGTTGCAATTGCTCCTATATATTTTTCAAGTATTTGGGGCGGGAGGCGAGATGAAAATGCAACAAAAAGGAAGGAAATAGTTATGAAGGGAGGGATAAAAACGAGAGGGTTGGGTCGTCACAGGGAATACACCTACTGACACCCCCACCCCGAGTGCGTTTTACTCGCCCGATTCGTCACGATTCACATTTTGCTCTCGTTATACGACGCACCCCCCCCCCCCCCCCGCTCCCCCATTGATGTAAACAACGCACAACGCACACACAAATAATTTGGGCAGATATCATGACTTACCTGCTATCGCTGTAACTTCATTTAGCAAAGCAATCCTTAACAACTACAAAATTCGAATCCATCTCGCCCACTGCTCCCTCGTGTATTCTACGTTCGCATGCAGGTGCATACTCCCTTGACGAGCCAGCGAAACTCAGCAAAGCGCGGGAAACAGGCGACAACAATTTATGTGCATGCAGACGACAGGGACTAGCTCAACGACAGAAAACAGTTTGCTCAGATTGCTTTCGATACCAAACGGGACTTTTCTATAATGTAGAGTTGCCTTGTTAGATTTGTCAACATTCCAGATTAATCATGGACGTTATTCGACAAGGAAAAATGGTCGAATTTAATTGTACTGCCCCCTCTTTCATTGTTATTACAATATGAGACCATTCCTTTGTATTTAAGAAAGTGTTGTTGATTTTAGGCTAAGCGTGTGAATGGCCCAAGTATACTCGTGGGGTAATCTGACACCTGTATTAGAATTAAGCATTTGGTGACGATATTATAGTTCAGACAAAATGAAGAAATTCCAGGGAAGATTTCATGATTTTCTGTTTGTTATTTCTGAGGATGTGAATTGTGTATTTTCCTGAATATGCATACAGTAATGTGCGCTCGGTTGTTGTCATAACATCCCATTGCTAATGCTAAGTGAATGATGTTAGCAAAACAGTATTACTCCATATACCTCGATCTGACAAAAAAATATCGAGGCCTCGGAATTTTTTCATTAATTTATTTTCATAAATCCTTTCCCCTCTCATAATATATTGTGCTCCTTTCTCCATAGAAATGAACGAAATTCTAATATTATTTTGCACTTGCCGTCGGTTCATAGCGTCCCCCTTTCTATTTATACCCTTTCCCATGCAATTGGCGTACAGGGTGGAAGGTGGGTTGGGGAGGGGGCTCCTCCCCCCCCCCCTCCCCCACAAAAAAAGTTCCACGAACATATAAAAAAAAGGATACAAGAAAGAGATCAAGAAAGAAAATGAAAGGGGAAAGGTTAAAATGATATCACTTATTGAATCTAATGTCAAAATCAATGTAAAAAGGGACTTTTGTATTAAACGGTCAACATTTTTGCTCGCTAGCTTTGCTCACTCGCATCTTTTAAGAATAATTCCCACATGCGCAATGTTATGCCCCTGAAATTTGTTGACTCATTACGCTACTGTCCCATGTTGTATTTCTAATGTCATCTGCATTCACACCGACTCCACCGACACCGACTCGAGTTACGATTGATCCAATCAACATTAAGTATATGGAAATCCATCAATGTCATTGTTTTTCTTCAGGAAATTTGCACGATGTCCTTTGTCAACTACAAAGAGAAGCACACTGAATTTTCATGAAAAATATGAATATATCAATGTACATTATATCTAGAAAATATTTTGAACAAACTTGTGTAATATATGTTGACGTTGCTGATTTGTAAGACGGCGCCCAGACCTATCAAAGCTATTACAATAATGATATATAATAAAACATAATAACCATTTAGCCCTCTATGTAAATGACCTCTATTTTGTTAATCAATTTCATTTGTTCATTCATTTCCATCAACTTTCAGTAAAATGCATCCAAAGTAACATGATAAAGAACTTCATAGAGATGCAACCTGGATACACTGCAAAGTAAATGTGTTTAAAAAAACCGAATGATTATTGAAGAAACAACATATAAATCACTAATAATTTATCAATACAATAATTATATAAAGCAGTATGATTAAGCAAATAAAAAATGGAAATAAAAGTTAATCAACCAGGACAAATCCATAAAAAATACGATGCCAAAAGGTTGTAGTATTGTTGAAGGAGGTGTGACTTATACTATGACTTTGACGTTTGACTGAATTTAACGTTAGGATGGATTGAATGTCTGTTGGTAGATCATTCCAAATAAAATATTGGGGTATACACTCATTTACCTTATGCAGTGTGTCCCACAAAAACGAAACCGAGAATTGTCGTTCATTTATCATAACTTGATCATAAACACAATAGACAATTGACCTATCACTGCAAATCTTAGAATCTAATGTTTCACTTGGTGTAATTCAGAATTCATTGAGGCATGAGTGAGTAAAACGATTTGAAGAAAGGATACCAAAAGTCATTTGGCTTTCTTCAAATGTTTTTTACTCACTCATGCTTTAACGAATTATGAATTACACGACTGCACGAGATGAAAGAAGAGATGTCAAGCTTTACAATGGTCATTTGTCTATTTTATTTATGATTAATTTGTGATAAATGAACGATAATTCTCAGTTTCGTTTTTTGTGGGACGCACTTTATTAATGCTGATCGACCGTCGCAAACTCAAAGTCGCAGTCTCATTGAGCCTTCTAATACCAATGTGTGCTGTTTGCATGGATAGCTTGTCAACATTCGGAACACAATTTTGTTTAAAGGAACACCTAAAATGTAAATATAGCCCTTCAATTCAAACCTGAAGGTTGGATGGTATAGATAATAGAAACCCGTTGAATAAATAGAGAACAAAAGACGGATGATCGGACAAAGAATCGAGTACTGAATCAACTTTTAAAGTGAATCAATAAAAATCAACCAGATATATTTTATATAGTTTTATCGTCAAGAAAATACACTAAGTATATTCCTTTTTTTTGTTGATTAGATACATCTCTCTGATCGTTTATTAGAAGTATGAAAAGTGATGAACGGAGATATTTTGTCCCTCGAAATTTCGAAAAAGGAAGAAAAATATTCATCATTCAACAGTTTCTTTTGCCTTCCACTTGCCCCCCCCCCTTTAAATGCCTTGTGTTACCACTAACGGCATGCACAGAACATTGCAGAACGGTTTCGAGCAAAAAAAAAGTGTCTCCAAATCTACAGTAGATACTAAGAAGGATCGCAAAGCATCACTTTTATATTAAAACATTATTTTTGAAGATTTTATAAGACCTTTTCTAACAAATCGAAACTTCTTCTTTTTGGTCCCCCCCCTCCCCCTTTTTTGAGTTGGCGGAGTTGAGAAATCAATGAATGAAGTGTGTGTGAAGTATGCATTGGTGGTGGCAAAGGTCAAGAAAGTCATGCATGATGTTCCGAGAAAAAAGTCATCAGCTATCAAATGCAATCAGTGACTTTCTATAACTATTTTGGATTTATTCCCAATTCGTCTAATGCCAATTCGTCCAATCGCCAACTCGTCTACTACCATTTGGTCTATCATAAGTTCGTCTACTCACCACATGGTCTACTTTCATTTAGTCTAATGCCATTCCGTCTAATAACCAGTTGGTCCAATAGCCATTTAGTCCATATACCATTTGGTCTAATTAAACTAAAGGTTTAATTGTGCAAAATGAATGAAAAGAAAATGGGTATAAGACCAACTGGTTATTAGACGAAATGGTGATTAGACGAGGTGATGATTGGACCAAATGGTTATTGGATTTGCTTTCTAATTGATGCTACAGTCGCATCAATGAAACCGACTCCAAACCGACCGATGATATGTCATTGGTAATAATGTAATAGATTCGGTCGGTCTGGGGTCGGTTTCGTTGAAGTGACTACAAAATTAGAGAGTTTTCCCACCGTGTCGCAGAACAGATTCAAGAAAATAGTAATTGTATCGAAAGTGCCCACTAAATGACAAAGAACAGCTGTGCGAACTTTGTCGACATTGGTGAACCGGAACAGCAGTTTTGCCCTAAGTTTCGGAGCTGACGAAATATTGCAAATTTGTCGTTTGTCCAGTGTCCATCAGGACGAAACTGCCGGTTTGATTCACCAATTTTCGACAAAGGCTTTATGGTTGCTCTTTGTCAGTTTGAAGGACATTTTCAATATATTTTCTTAGTTCTTGAATCCGCCGTGCGCTGTGGAGCGAAATTCTCTATTACCATGAAAAGAGCCCACCGTACAGGTGCAATGTCCAGGCGTTTGTTGGTCATTTGTACACGGACAATGACAAGACAAAGACCGACTTCTTAGCTTTCACCACCTCCAGCATGTCCAGTGTTTGAAAAGAGGGACAATCAAATTCACATTAAAACGTTCAACCGTCACGAACTTGAGATCGTGCTTTCCAATCATTGATTGAGTCTAGGCCTATCTTGAACACAAATGGTGTCCTTGGGAAATCGGATTTCCATATTTGATCTTCATATTTACATTTTAATGCCTGCAATAATATCGCCAATCAAGTATGAAAGCTTCTATTCTGATTTTCTCGCTATTCAAACATGACACATCTTCATATTCAATAATAAAAAGTTTTCGCACTGCTACGAAGAACGCTTTCGAGAACATAGAATATGTATTTTGAAATGCCCTTCATGACAATGAGTAACCGAGAAGTCTTTGTCGAAAATTTGTATATAAAAACAGCAGGTTCGTCCTGGACTCGGGACAAATCACATATTTGCAATTTTTTGTTAGCTCCCAAACTTATATAGGACGAACTGCTGTTCTGGTTCACCAATTTTCGATAAAGACCTCCTAGCTATCCATTGTGATTCTCTATTCATTTACTGCGTTCTTGAATTATTTCTGCGTCCCGGTGCGAAAACTCGCTAATGAAATAATATAATAAAACAAAATAACAAACAAAATAACAATTGTTTGAAAACATGTTTTACACTTTTTAAAAACTTGTTTAAAACTTTTAACAATGGTGGCTAAAGTGACGGGCTAACGTACTTGAAATATTAATCTCATTTTTACAGCGTTGTTTTACAGCGCCTGCGAGATCTCAAATCACCTTCCCAATACATGGTTGTCAAATCATTCGCACTCGACCATGCCTGGAAGTTTTCTTTTCGATGAGGAAATTAGATATATTTGACCCTTTTCATGTTTCGCTACCAGGGGTGTCTCTACTGAGCTAAGACAGACGTACCCGGGTCGGACCCATGTAATAAAAACTATAAAAGACATTAGGTAAACACGGTGGTGAGTCATTGGTTCTACAAATAGAACTCAAAAGGTGACAAGAAGATGTATGAACAGTACACCAAGGGCATATACTACTGGAATGACAGAAAGACTGTATTAATTTTGTCTCGTAAGGAGCTAGTAAGTCCATGGTTGTAGCCCAGAAAAGCCTTGCTTGATGGCATTGATTTCAGAGGAACATGGGCTATAAATAAAGAGCACGTGTATACAAAATATCAACTGAATTGAAAAATAGAAGGCTAATTCAACCCTTACTTTACGGGAGAGGGGCTATGACCTCCCCCCCCCCCCCCCCTTAAAGCAATACACTAAGCATTCAACATGGCACGTCATGTCAGAATGAGGGGGCGTCTTGCGATTTTTTTGTTTTTCTTCGATTGTTGTGCAATTTTTCAGGTAAAATTGAGACGTGCGGGAAGGCAGTTGTAAAGTTACGAAATGTTTTTTAATTCGTTCATACAGGTCGCACTAAAAATTGTTCACGAATGAGATCATACATGGTTGATTAACATATGATTTATGTTGAAATATTTTGGAGAAATTGATAACACCATTATAAAGATTACATCGGTGGTGACTTACTCTGCTTCGAGTCTTGTTAATTTGTTAGCATTAGCAAGTCAGCAGTCACATCATCGGCTACTTGAAACTGATTGATTAAAAAGGAAAGAAAGTGGAGAATCAGTAGGAAACGTTTGAGAAAGTAAGTCATATATCGTTTCGCAATACCCATCAGTTGAACCTTCTCTCGTAATTTTTTCGGTACCCCTTCACTTAAAAAAAAAATCTATTTGCAGGGGCCGCGAAAGCGGGGGGCTGGGGGGCTTCAGCCCCTCCCCCCCCCCCCCACTTTTTTCCAAAACAGTGTACAAAAACGTAAAAATGACCATAGGATTGTGATTTTTTGCATGGTCAGCCCCCCCCCCCCCCCACTTTGAAAACCGTTCCGCGGCCCCTGATATGAATGAATGAATGACTGTTATGTTACAGACTTAAGATGGCGCCCTCAATAATAAGATCCAAATACTATCGAAAAAGGATGACCCGAATAAAATACCCATAGCTCACACATATTTTAGAGATCAGTTTGTTTTTCATGATTGGTTAATAAGAATGTAACTTAAAGGTCAAGTCCACCTCATTAAAATGTTGATTTGAATCAAAAGAGAAAAATCAGACAAGCATAATGCTGAAAATTTCACCAAAATCGGAAGTAAAATAAGAAAGTTATGACATTTTAAAGTTTCGCTTATTTTTCACAAAATAGTTATATGCACAATTTAGTCACATTTAAATGAGAAATTTGATGATGTCACTCACTCACTATTTCTTTTGTGTTTTACTGTTTGAATTATACAATATTTCAATTTTTACAAATTTGACAATAAGGACCAACTCGACTGAACCATATGATGTTAAACAATGGCAATTCCACGTGTTCAGTGAGAAATAAAACTTTGTTTCAAGGACAATGAGGAGAAAATTAGAATATTTAATATTTCTTATAATAAAAAAGAAAGAAAGAGTGAGTGATGTCATCAGATCCCTCATTTGCATACCGACCGGGATGTGCATATAACTATTATGTGAAATTAAGCAAAACTTTAAAACGTCATAACTTCCTTATTTTACATCCGATTTTGATGAAATTTTCAGTGTTATGCTCATTGGATTTGTCTCTTTTTGTTCATATCAAATTTTTGTTGGAATGGATTTGTCCTTTAACAGCCATTCAGACATTATCCTAACTGTAGTTAACTACTTATATGTTTGAAGTTCAAAGTCGTAATAAATGTTTGTACCCATGCGTAATAAATGTGACACTTAAATTAGATAACGAGTCATTAACAACTTTCAAATGAATTAAATGAGGTCAAAGTTTCGACAGTCCAAAGTATGTATTTTTCTGACAAGAAAATTAAAACTTACTAATAACCTAACAACACGCGACTTTGAATGTCATGAATTCACATTTCTATTTTGACAGGTTTGATAAATGCAATAAAAACATCGCTGTGTCTTGTGCTATAATCCAAGCAACATTAAGGAAGTAATTACAAATAAATGCAGAGATTGGAGGTACGCGTCTGCATTATTTCTCTTTTCATAAATCATTCGTTTCATGAATATGTCCGTAAAATTAAGACTAATTTTAATTAAAAAAACTTTAATCACGATTATTTCGACTCCATACCCTAAAATAGTTATGAAATAAGTAATATAATCTATTATAACTCAAATGAATTTTACGGAAATGTTTTTATATAAATTGTTTGGTTATTTACGAAAACTTGATCATGTTGATGAGACGCCCTTTTGGGTAATGATTAAAGAGTTTCCTCGGCGATAATGGTTTATTAAAAAAATGCAATCATAATATCCAATATAATCAAGCATCTCTCACATCAGACGTAATTATGTGAAAGTAACTTTAAGACTATTGTAATACAGTGACCAAGTTGATTTTTGGGGGTTTAATATCACCATTTCTATAGCAAAACCTGATTAAGTGAGAGCATGGTTAAGATTATAAAAAAAATTAAATGCCCGAGTATAAATGCACCAGTTATCTACTACATGTTGCTCTAATATTTGTGAAGTTATTGACTTTAAAGGTCAAGTCCACCCCAGAAAAATGTTGACTTGCATAAATAGAGAAAAATCAAATTAGCAAAACGCTGAAAATTTCATCAAAATCGGATGTAAAATAAGAAAGTTATGGCATTTTAAAGTTTTGCTTATTTTTCACAAAACAGTGATATGAACAACTCCAATGAGACACTCGATGATGTCCCTCACTCACTATTTCTTTTGGGTATTTTTTATTGTTTGAATTATACAATATTTCATTTTTAATAGATTTGACCATAATAGCTCTATGATTTGACAATAAGGACCAACTTGACTGAATCATATAGTAGTAAACAATGCTCATTCCATATGTTCAGGGAGTAATTAATCGTTGTTTCACTTGACAATGAGGAGAAGAATAGAATTTTCCCAATTTCTACAATAAAATACAAAAGAAATAGTGAGTGGATGACGTCATCAGTCTCCTCATTTGCATACCCACCAGGATGTGCATATTACTGTTTTGTGAAATGAAGGAAAACTTTAAAATGTCATAATTTTCTTATTTTACGTCCGATTTTGATGAAATTTTCAGTGTTATGTTTGTTGGATTTTTTTATTTTTATTCAAATCAACTTTTTGTTAGGGTGGACTTGTCCTTTAATAACAAATTTTACTACTCATTTCAGTAAACCAGTTTTCACAAAACTGCTAAAGCAATATTTAAATTTTGTTGATATTTATGTTGATATGGTCTATAATACAAGACTACACTTTTCAGAATGTTGCATTATGGGTAATGAATCTGGCCAGATTTGAGATGTTGAGGACTTGAAATGGAGCTATCAAGGCTTGTATTCCATCATTACTGATGAAATCAGGCGAGACGATCACCTAATTATGCAATCAGTGGAGGATGAAAGCGATGTGGATTTTCTTACAAGTTCAAGGTTTCCATCGGTGAGCCTTTAACACGGTATATAGCCGGTGCACCTGCACGCGCAGGACTATTTCGCATGATTGCATCCGGATAACATAGAATGCTTTTACTGAAAGGGCGGGATGAAGGGAGGGGGTAGGAATGGGGACGAGAAATTAAATGTTAAGTTATACAAAACAATATTGGAATAAATAAAGTAGAGTTAATTCCTTGGATGACGTGAATGAAGATAGCGATGAAGAAGTTTGATGAAAGACATCATCTAGCATCGTGAAACATAAAGTGCTTAATTCACCACTCAGATGATTACAGTTTCACATATATAGTCTGTTTTTGTGGGTGTTTTTTCGGGGGGGGGGGGGTGGGTCTCTTGGAAGAGGTAGATTTTTTTTGCAAGGGACAATATCAATAATGATAATAATCTAAAGTGTTCACAAACTTCTAATTTGTCACCAGATTGAAATGTGAGTCAAAAGCTGAGACGTTGTTCTATTTAAGTTCATGTTTCTAAATGTTCATACAATCTCTTGCCCGCCATATCACTTCAGGAGCATTGATAATTACGCTTACAATATCACATCTTCCTCGTCAATCAGCATGATAGAATCACCATGCTCAAATTATAAAAACACAGTGGAGATTTCAACAATCATTTTGTAATCGTTAATAACACGAACACAAATCGATAAGTTGGTGAAATTCGGGCAACGGCTTTTACACGTGTTTAAGTAATATTAAGTTTTATCAGAGTGCTGGAGAAATTGATATTATTTCAAATTGACATAATCATGTCAGGATATTTCTAATACTTGTAAGACTCGTCTAGACTGCTATGACCAATGCTAATTAAGTTTAGTGAATATAATGTGGATTTTAAATTAGCACTAAAATTATCACCAAGCCTTCACTGTAAAAAATGAAGTGCTAATTTAGCACTTACAGTGCTTGTATAGTGACTGCACTACAAGTGTTGATTTTCTAGTTTAAATTTGAACTAGAAAATCAGCACTAGTAGTGCAGTCCCTATACAAGCACTGTAAGTGCTAAATTAGCACTTCATTTTTACAGTGTTTGCTCAGTCTAGACTAAGGAATTTTATGAGTAATTTGATTGAAAATGAAGCACAATATCTTATTTCATATAAAGTGTAAAAAAAATATGCGTTCAGAGACATACAAATTCTTATTATGCATTAGTATACATTTCATCGTTCTACCCCAGTGGTAACTAATGAACGCGAGTGAAGCTAAGAGTTATGCGAATCGCAATGCCTATTTTTAAGTGTTATGAAACAGATTTAAGTAAAATTGTATGATTTCCGAAGCCATAATACATATTCATGTTGTTTCTCGTGTGTTATGAAGAAAATGTATATTTCTTTTAGGTTTCTTGAAAGAAGTTGTTATATATCGTAATATCCCGATGGTAATTTTCAGTCTAAGTTGGTATTCCTAACATAATCGTAACAGTCAACATGATTACTGCAATCGTCATCATTCCACTGTATTTGATATTACTTATATTGCTGTTGTAATGCTTACATATCAATGCCATTATTATCATTTGTAGTATAGTAGTAGTAGTAGTAATATAGTAGAAGTAGCAGTAGTAGTATAGTAGTAGAGTATAGTACCCAATTATGATAATTATGACTATAATATGGCTATATAATTTAATATAACATAATATTCAGCAGATGTGTATAGTATTAACTTATTGGATGAGCCTGCATGCGCCTATGTTTTTAGCAGAAATATGGCGCAATATAAACATGATAAATGCTGTGGATCATCATGATCATCAACATAATGGCCCGAATTCACAAAGGTGGTTTTTGCAGAAACCATGGTTTCAACCGTGGGTTTTACTGATTTTGCGATTCACAAAGGTGGTTTCAAATGAAACCATGGTTTCAACCGTGGGTTTTAGAAACCATCGTTTGTGAATCGCAAGTTTCAGAAACCATGGTTTTTGAAAACCATGGTTTCTAAAACCCACGGTTTCTGAAAACCATGGTTTCAAACGAAACCACCTTTGTGAATTCGGGCCAATGTAATATAATTATAATAATCTACTTGTATCATATTATATTATATTATAATTATGTTACATAATTATATATAATACCGTCTAATAGTATCGGGTATTATTGTTATTACCACATCATCGTCATCATCACAACGGCACACTTTAATTATGTATATCATTGCTGTGTTTGTGGCAAACATTTTTCAACAGCCAATTCATTGATTTTCTGTTATGTCAGACAGAATCTTATATTTGGGCAAGTGCCCCTGTATTTTCCCTCCTTTCACTGCTGCACTGTCGTAAAGTAGGCCACGTGTTATGTGAGAACATCTGCCCAGCGATGGCAGTTGCTAATATCCCAATAAAGTCTAGGGAGGGGTTGGCATTTGAATACTGATGATGAGATAATATGATTTGATAATCCTCGTCCAGGCATATAGTGCGATACATAAAGACGGGGTGTCATGAAATGGCGATGACCTTATGGAAATCGCATTTCTATGCGTGATGTGATCAACAGCACAAGCAGATGCGTACAGCGTCAGGGAGATCGACTGAAGGCACTAAATTATATATTTTTTAATGAAATTGAATTGAACAGAAAAACTGATTTAAATTTTGATTGCAGTCTCAGCTGACTTGAGTATTATAAGATAACTTCAGGGAAATGTTTGTGAGAAGGGGATGGCATTGCAGTGGCGTAATGAGTCAATCATTGACGGGCAAATCATTGTATCTGCGGCAAAAAGATTTTAAAGATCGTGAGCGAGCAAAACGAGTGAAATTTTCACATCTTAAAATGAAAGTGTTATTTTGTGATAGATTTTGAGAAAAAATTATATCGTAGTTTACCTTTTCTTTTCCTTTTTTTTCTTAGTTCCCATTTTTCTTTGTTGTGGATTTTTTTTCGGGGGGGGGGGGCCTTCGGTGCCCTAAACCTCCCGTATACATGCCAGTGGGGGTGGTTATAATAAAAAGGCAAGCCCCTGCATGAACTTTTTTTTCATCACGTAAACTTTTAACTATTTATTTGATGTATACTAAGAGTAATAATATTGGTAAGCTGTTGCCAGCACACCGAGCAAAATGCTCAGGTTTGGCGCTATGTAGACCCATGCCTTTGGTGATGAGTTCATGGGGTGATGGAGTCGTGCTCATTATGATACGGTATAATATTCTGCTTAGGAATCTTCATAGATGGATTTTATTGAGGCTGATGTAAATCGATAGAGCATTTTAGAGCTTAAATTCCATGAAAGGTACATAAATCTGGGGAAAGTGATGAACCAGAACTTCTGCATCTTAACATCATACCCAAGGCAATCATCGGTGCATATGGTCTCAAGACCAGACGACATTGAACATTCCGATATCGATACTCGAGACCTTTATGCACGATGGATATCGTTACATAGACGCGCCCGCGATGAAGCTGTCTTTCAATACACGTTGGCAAGACAGTGAGTTGCCAATTGGTCTACATCCAGTTCGTCCACATTCCGTTTGGTCTTATCCGACATGGTCTCATCCCACTTCTTCTACAAAACGTTTGTCTATATAAATTATTAACCATTTTGATATAGTTGCCATTTAGCACGTTCATCAGGAATGATTTCGAGTTAAGGTATGCATGGCATACCCACTTAGCCTAACACCATTGAGCAGTTTCGTCTTCATGTTTAGAAATTAACTGATTATGAATCAAACTTTCATTTGACAAAGTACAAATAACATAATAGACGAAGTGTAAATTTGACAATCTGGACACTAGAGTAAATGAGAATTACGCTAAATGTATAGTGTAGACCAAATGGGATAATCGTATGGGGTATTAGATTATCTGAGAATACAAAAAACTATAAATATATATATATAGTTTTTTTTTTCAAATATATTTATATATAATATTCGGGCTATTATCGTTACATGCAATGAGCTGTCTGCATGTTGCGATGTCAGTGCATGAATTGAAACTAAAAAGGATTTTTACTCCCGAAAAGACCCAATAATTGTCTCTAAGACACGCGCGCACAGAGGGATTATCACTTTCAATGCTGACATGATTTCCTTCAAAAATATGTCAAGGAAAATATAAAATCACATCAAATCTATTAAAGGAACGAATTTTCCTCGTTTTAGTATACAGTGCGTATCAATAAAAACGGAACAGTGTCGAAAGGCTTATCGAAATTTTCTTTCAAATTATGATGTCTATATTTTGGTGTTCATAGATGCTCTGAAGTCTTATCTTTCAAATGCCATTTCAAAACATACAAGATTTTTTCATGCTTGAGCGAACACGGAACTTTTTTTAGGGGGGTTCAAAAAATACTTGCGCCAAAATTGCAACAAAAAGAATAGAAATAATCATCAGACTTGCTGATGAGCAGATTCATCTTAACGTTTTCATTATTTTAGCCATTATTTTCGAATGCTTTCAAAATAAGCTTTGTTGCACACAAAGAAAGGATTTGAATAAATTACAAGCTCTCCCATTAATACATGTAATGCAAATCCAATTAGTATTATTATTATTTGTTTGGTGTCACCTGTGCCTGGGAGTCGAAAAGCGAATAGAATCACTGTGACCCGCAGGTCTCTCCTCCCATTACTTGGGTTGACAAAAACAAAATTTGAAGGAATATACTCAATGCTATTAAATAACCTATCATAAGGTGGTTCGTGAACCACGAGTCTCGCCTGATCTACCAAGCCAATATCTACCAAGTGTGAACATAATTGAAACAGAAATAAAGAAATGGGAGCAAGATGAACAAAATCCTTTTTTACAAAAACATTTTTGTAACAGACCAACAAGCAAACAGACCAACAGGAAAAGTAATTACTAGGTCTCTGCAAAATCTCTTTCAGGCGAAACGAAAATAAATAAATAGATTTGTAAATGCATTTTGATAGCATTAACACTAATCTGCATCGGTTCGCAAATGATCAGAACATACTCAAATATTGATTTTCTGTAAGTGTGAATTGTCATTTGATCGACCCTGGTACAAAAAAGTAAGAAAGGGAATAATGCTAAATTGAGAATCTGTCTGGTGCCCTATTTCTAACACAAACCGTTCAGGAGCTTCGTAATTTACACCGTAATTTAACTGATATATATATATTAATGAATTCGAAACTGGTACCGGGCTTCCAAAAATCACTGGTGCAGAAAGAACGGTGTACCGCAAAAAAGTTCAAATACAAGTGGAATATTACGAATCTCATTCTTACGCTTTCGAACCCATGAATGCGTGAATGTGTTTGCACAAATTACCGGAGTTACAGCCCCCCCCCCCCCCCCCGGTTTCTCCATCCTGTTATGTATTACCCAAATACATTCCTAACTTCCTACCACCTACACTCTCACCTATGTTACTTGCATCATTCGTAATAGGTCCATGCTTGCATAGAGCTTGAGCCTACCTCGCATTGATGAAATTTCTCCGCCGGGATTTCTCCGCTGGTTATATTTAGAAGCAAGCGACCCACTACCAGACAGAATAAAGGAGGCACACAATATTCCTTAAGCTGGCATCATTGTTATGATCCGAAAAATATCCGAGGGCAAGAATATGTGAATTATATCCCCAGATCCAACGAAGCACGGTTTTAAGCATGCTCGTGGAGCGCAGACGGTGGGTTAGTGAGAGCGATGGCGGGAAAAGGGAAGATGGCATTTTCTTCTTAAAAACCGACCGTGTTTCTTTGTGATTCCGTTAAGGGTGTTCGAAGACAGGGGAATTAGCGCGCATTAGGTTCAATCGCCAGCTGACAGTACTTATATACACACACTGAGGAAAAAAAAAATACGCCACGCACCCATCAGATTCTAATGGTATTTTGCCATGCATGCGCGCCTCTGGTATACACGATGTATGGTATCTGAGGCAAGAGCTATTTGAAAAGAGATGGATAGAAAATCTTGGCCTACATCAAGAGGTTGTACATGAAAAGAAGGCGCCTTTATTGAAATGAAAATTAGAAACCAACAACCTTTTTAAAGTAAAAGAATTAAATAGAAAAGGGAACGAATTACAAAGAGGATAAACTGATAAAAAGGCATTACATAATGAGCACAGGGAGGGGTGTGGACATGAAACAATGTTTAAATGAATATGAGGAATACGAGGAAGAAAAAGACTAGGAGTATATACGCAGAAGAAGATGCATAACAATAATGATGATAAAAAGAAGAAGACATAATAAAAACAAGAAAATAATAAAGAGAATTCAAGGAGAGAGGCAATGAAGGGTAGAGAAAATGAATACATAATCATTTATGAGACATCGTTCACCTAGCTGCCTATTTAAATGGCGCACTTCGTGTTAACCCGACTTTAATAGCTGCCGGTACCAATTCAATCCACCTGGGTTGAGTGCAGCACAATGTGGATCAATATCGTGCGGAACGATATTACGCCATGGCTTGGAATCGAACCCGTGACCCTCTCTTTCAAAGACGAGTGTCAGCCCCACCAGACCAGTACAACGCTCCACAGAATAGAATAAGATTTATTAATGAAAATTGTTATAAAATGTTGAGATGAAGGTGCCGAAAGGTAGATGCATGAAGGGAGTCAAGGGACATTAGACGAGGGGTAATATTCAAATAAAAAATTGATTCTTTAATTGCAGAGACAGCCTTTAGGGCACAACGAGTCGAGATACACTACCCGTATACGCCATATACCTTTCGCAAGGCCCCGGGCTTTCACCATGCTC
Source organism: Lytechinus pictus (assembly GCF_037042905.1). Classification (NCBI taxonomy): domain Eukaryota; kingdom Metazoa; phylum Echinodermata; class Echinoidea; order Temnopleuroida; family Toxopneustidae; genus Lytechinus; species Lytechinus pictus. The sequence continues at coordinate 49,023,522 of NC_087249.1, forward strand.
CGTATACAGGTATATACATGGATCTCAACATCATTCATCCAAGCTTTATCTTGCAGCTCAGTGTCGGAAAACTTTTTACACAGGGGTGGCGCCACGGTGGCTGGGGGCTATCACCCCTATGATTTTCGAGTAATAGAAAGGGAAGAAGAGAATAGTGGGAAAGAAAAAGGAGAAATTGAAAAGATACGGCCATGTTTTGGAGGACAATTTCATTTAGAGAACATGACGTAATCTGACATAGGTTCTACCCCCTTCTCCTTCTCCATAATCTAAAAATACATTGGCATCATTCCTAATTTATAGAAGAGTATGGGTCAGATAATCCAACTGAAATGACAAATCGAAATGTAAAAACAGAACCGATGCAAAGGTCATTCAAAATACATAGCGCCTTAATTTTATTTCGATTGCGAAGCGCTGCACACTCACTACTTCATGACTGGGTCACTAATATCAGCAAAAATATATAGATGGGATTTAATCGCTTTCTTGAACTTTAACTAGAGATGATGAAGGGAAGAATAATTTCGGAGAAGAAGACGATAATCCTTAAGACCCATCCCCACACCCCGGACAAAATTATTTTATTCATCGAAACTTTCGTTGCCCCCCCCCCCCTCCCCCACATCTTGCATTTTAAAGTGCTCGCCCTCTTCTACCCATATCACCGGCTATGCTACTAGGCAGAAGTGATCTGCCGCGAATTGTATTTCTTGAAGAGATTGTATTGCTCCAGTTTGGACAATCGAGCGGATATTCTACCCCTACGACGCCAATTGGATGAGAGAGAGAGAGAGGATGAGAAGGAGAAAACGAACTTAAAGGTGATGTTGCACTCTGGACGGGGGGGGGGTCCTTGCCATGATCGGCAACATCGGAGGGCAGGAGGCACCCCCCCCCCCTTTATTATGGAGTTAACATTAGAGTTTGAGGATCTAAGGAAGATTGTCGAATGTTTGACATATTCTGAAATTATTTTGAAAGACCTCTTCAAATATTAAAACTTATCACATGATATTTAGCCAAATTTCAAGACAATATGTCTTTGATCATATCCAGGGTTTGCCCTCAAATAAAAAGAAATGTCCCATTCATCTTTTTTTTAAACAATGGCTTTCCAGTTTCCCCGCGAATCTTGCGGCAACACACATCAAAATCCAAGACTATGGTGCACCTATGTAACATTTCCACACCTGTCATGCCTGTAAGAATGGGAAGCTGCGTGAATTAATTCACTGTTCGTTGCAAATCCATTCTTAAATCTTTTTGGCTGAATGAAGATTAATTCGTGCACTTCAGAATTCACTCAAGTTTTCCGACTTTACTTCAGAAAGAGAATAAAAATCTGAAGTAAAACTTGATCGGTACTTATCATGCTTGCCATAAGCATCCTCCCTTAGATGGTTTTATAAGAATATCAGTTTACAAAAGCATTCACACAAGCATTAAAGTCGTTGTTATCGGTGATAAAGCACGTTTCGATTAGTTTGAGGTTTGAAAGAAACCATCGATACACACTAAACCTTTTCAAGTAATAGAAAATAAGATTAAGACAGTGTTAAGTGTGTTTTTAGAAACTGCTAGAAGTTATCTGGAGGACGAATTACCGGGAGCAGTCAAATATATTGCTGTACACACGCGTGGCCAAATTATTTCCAAACACCCCCTAAACAAGTTTTTTATGTGTGCAAAATAACCCCCTAAACATGTTTTTTGCGGGCTTTATTTACACATTTTGGCCCCTTAACAAGTTGTCGCCAGAATATGACCCCGGGGAAAAAGCTTGGGGGAAAAAACATACCCTAAACACGTTTGGCTAGTCTTAAAAAAAAACTTTGGAAAAAAAGCATACCCTAAATATGTTTGACCTGCGAGTGACCATTGACCAGTCTTTCAAAACTACTTTTTTTGGAAAATCGGTGTTTTTGATACCCTTAACGAGTGCACGCGCGGCCCGCGTCCTAAAACTGAAGAAAAAAACCACCCCTTGAAACGCGTTTTTTTTTTGGTCACGCGTGTGTACAGCAATATATTTGACTGCCCCTCCCCCCCCCCCCCCCCCCCGGGACGAAATAGGATTTGCCATGTGCGGCGATTGCTTGAGAATTTTTGTCACTGTAGATGGAGACATGACGACCCTTTCCAATAGGCTGCTGTACAAAATTCGAAAGTCTAGGGAGGGGGGTACGTCCCATCACCCCTGCCCTCCTCCACCCATGGGATCGCCATATAACGCGTGAAATTCTTTGAAAAGTCTATTACTCACCCAAAATAGCGTTCCATAATCCATATCAAAAACATTTATATTTCATTCCAATACTTTGATTTCACAAATAAAAAAATCCTCAATGCAAAACAGCATACGATGGTAATTTAAATCACCACTGGGTCCAAATCATGAGTAGGATTGGAAAACTGTGTTCAATGTACTCTTTCAAAATTATGAGGGAAATGAAGTACGTGCATTACAGTGTCATGTTCCTTATCTACTCATATCACAAAGTCACAAAGTACAAAAATACATGTGCCAATAATAAGGGGCACTTTGCGCCTTCAATGTCACAAAATAAAGTTTGCTTCAAAACCACGATGCAATGGTTACCGTAACTACTGTTAAAACTACTACTGTTTTAACGGGCGTCTACGTTAAGAAGGTCTGGTGCCCCCAGACACGTAATATGACAAATAATGTTTATATGACACTTTTCAGATGATTTGTGACTTGCAAGGTTCGTCTAAAAAGGTTTATACATTGGATTATAAGCCAGGAGGAGATACAGTATAGTTCTCATTTCGTAAAAAAAAAATTATTTTACTAAGAAGTTCACTCATTCCTTTAATCATATTAATGATGCGAAAGCCATCTACAAAGTTAAAAAAATGTTGTTTAAGCCCGTCACTCTACCAACAACTTGTTAAACTCATTAACAATTGTGTAGTCTATTTTTGAATTGTTTAAAATTTTAAACAACTTGCTTAAAATATTAAACTTGTTTAAAACGTTAAACAACTTGTTCAAAACTTAAGAAAAAAACTTGTTTTTAATTTTGAAAATAGTTGTTAGAGTGACATGTTTGAAAAAAAATTTAAACAGCATTTTTACAGTGCACAACCAAACTGACCCCCCCCCCTCGGATAAATACCGAACTACTGATAGTACAACTGTCGTCACAAAGTCGGGTGCATTGTTTAATGAACAAAGGTACGTTAACATAATAGCTAATATCTATATTTGCTACCTTTATTATCAGTCGATATCTAGTTCAAATATTAGAATTATTCATATTTCCTTACAGTTTTTTTTTCTTACAAGGTGTTAGTTTATATTCTATAATGCATTCTGTCTGGACGAGTTATTTCTCGGGGAGTGCCCCCATGACCCACTCCAAGAAAATGTGAAAAATCACATTCCTGTGCCCCCATATTGCATATTTCTCTCTCCCCCCCCCCCCCTCTCTCTCTCTCTCTCTCTCTCCCTCTCTCTCTCGCTTTCTTTCGTTTTTTTTCCTTTGGGAGAGATGGGAGGGAGGAGAGAAGGGGATAGGTCCGATAGAAAGAACTGAACAGGGAAAGATAAGGACGAAGGATTACTATCAAGTCCCCACTGTTCAGCGATATTGGAAACAGGCGGCAAAATAAAAAAGAAACACGGGATTGACGGAATTTCACGGAAAACGCAATTTTCAGGTAAAAAAAAAAAAAGAATGTAGAATGAGACAGCAGGAAAATCACAGATGTCAAAATTATCGATATATTTAACACAAATTTATTCTCTGTATCCTACGCCAACCCCGATTCTGGCAACCAAACCTCACGCACATGCCTCTTCAACCAATCCACACTCATAGAAACGCATTTTACTCCCAGAAAAAAATACTACATCTGATCCATATTAATACAAATCATAATTAGATTTTATTACAAACTTATAGCACTGAAAGGCAACAATCATTTCATTACAGTGAAAAGATGTCATATCATACAATTATCATTAGAAACAGATTCTAAAGACAGAAAAGGGACAAATAAAACGTTGACGGCAATACTTTATGACCTATACGTTGACTGTCACATGAATAGATCAACTCTATCTTCAAAACGCTCTATAGGATTGGCACATTGATATTTGCGGTCTCAACAAATCATAAGTGTGTTTTTGTACGCGACGCATAACAAATTAAAAACACAGTAAATGTATTGAAATTGCGAGTAATATCACAATGAACAACTGGGAGGTCTTTGTCGAAAACTGGTGAACCGGAACAGCAGTTTCGACCTAAGTTTCAGAACTGAAGAACAATTGCAAATATGTCGTTTATCGAAGAGACAGAAGGAAACTGCCGTTTTGATATATCAATTTTCGACAAAGATTTCTTGGTTGTTCATTTCTCATGAAAAGCATTTGAAAATAATTGTACGTGTTCTTGGAAGCGTTGTGCGTCACGGTGCACAAACTCCATTCTAATATGTTAATAGTGGCAGATTTCTTTTATCATAATAGTCTTCATGCAAGTGAGAAGAGTGTAAACAGCATGGGTTTCGTCTATCGTCTTTAAATGATATCAGTTTATAGATAATGCACATTATCGAGGGCGTTAGTTAGAATTATACGCACGAGGTATCTCTTTACACGATTGTATTAAAAAAAAACTATCATAATTATTTTACATTTTTATGACGATCATTTAGAAGCTTGGTTTCTTCAGCTCACAGACGTAGCTCTGTTCCTGGTTGCACCCGTAGTCGTTCCATCCCACGGCATTTTTCTGGATGGTACACACGCGGTCGTTGTTCTTGTCGAAGTTGGGTTCGCCCGACTTCCAGAAGTCGTGCACCATCGGCTGTCCGTCGGTGAAGAAGTAGTCGCGAATCAGGACTTCGCCGCTGTTGTGGTGCGCCGCGGAAGCGCCGTTGGCATCTGGGTTAACCTGGAAATTTAAGCAACGATATTAATTGCGACTACAATCGTTATAAAATACTGTAAGAAAATGAAAGGAAATATCCCTTTGCCCTCAGGCATACAAAGTTGAAGTGGCTTGTGGATAAATCTAAGTACTTTGAACCACAAGGTCTGGGGTTCAAATTCTACTGCAGCACTCGCTACCTTTGACAATGCGTTTCATGTTCCATTCCAGTTCCCAAGCACTCACATTTGCAGAGGGCCATCTACTTCTTATTAGAGCCCCTCACAGTGGCGTAACAGGCGGGGGGGCAGGGGGGGCAAGCTGCCCCCCCTGGCGGAGCTCACCGGGAAAATTAAAAAAAACGGGGAAAAGAAGAAAAAAGGGGGAGGGAAGGGATAGGAAAGAAAAAAGGGGAAAGGGAAAGGAAAGGGAAAATAATACTAAGAAAAAACATAAAAAAGGGAAAACGGAAAGATAACGGGAAAAGGAAGGAAAAAAGAACAAGTGAGAATTAGAACAATTCGCCCCGATATACAAATACATTAGCATGATTAGTAAGACAGGGAAATAAATCAAAGATGACAAAAAGGCAAACAAAAACGGGAAATAAAGGCAAAATGGAATTAACCAAAATCTAAATTGCAAAATAAAGAATAGGGACAAGATAACGTACACTATACCGGGCTGCCGAGGATTGAGATAACGAGCGGGAAGAAAAATGGATGGTATATAGCATAATGTCGTATGAAAGTCTATCATAAACTTGCTAAATCTCCAAAGGCTCTGTCCAAGAGTCAAGACCCCGTGCAGTGGGGGCTCTTCATCTGTAACCTTTAATGGGTTCTATAACGAGCCCCTATATGGACCCTTCCTGTATTAAGCTTTACGTTGAAGCACTGGCGTACCGGGGGGGTGGTTCCACAGCCAAGGGGAAATGAAAGAAAATAAAGGAGGCAGCGAAATGAGATGAATGAAAAAAAATATATGACATGATATTTGCTATAATGATGTAAAAATCTATCACATAATTAGAATTTCATTTTAACAGGCCATTTTTTTTTCTGGCTCGCTGGCGACTTTTTACAAATTGTCCCACATTTGCTATGGTGTGCCCCTCACAATATTTGGATGATTACGATACACAACTGTATTGAATTTATGTGTTGTGTTAAAGCTATATAAATATACACGCAATTTGATTAAAATAAGTGGCCATCTGTAAGGTTTAATGATATCAAGAGGTTCCGGGGCTCTGCCCTGGACCCCACCCATAAAGCACTGTTATATGGATGAGTTTGGATCATGGCCCCCAAAAGTTCTACAACCAAAACAAAAAATGAGGAAAGAAAGGAAAGTGTGTTATATTTTCTGAATATCACGTTAAATCTATTTTCATGAAAAGGTTATTTTTTTTATCTCGCTCGCTTCGCTCGCTCGGGACCTATATTAAGCTACTTCTTGCCAGAAGCGCCATACTCGGCCCCCTCGAGCATATAGAGCTTTGCCCTGATGCTCACAATCATAACAAAAATCCTGTTCACCGTGGCGTACAAAAAAAGAGAGAAAAAAGGAAAGAGAGGAGGGTGAAATATGATATCATCTTTTTAACATTATGTCAAAATATATCACAAAATTTGATTTTTGCACATAATGGTTAGTTTCGGTCATATTCGCTCATTTGGTTAACCTATAGCAGACGACGCTAGCCTGTTAGTATATAGTATACTTACGCAGACCCTATTGCAAATCAAAATCAATTTCGGACTCGATATTTGCTTCCTCAAACTGTAGCTATATTATAAATATCAGAAGTCAAAGCTTTGTAGTACAAAAACATTGTTACTTTCAACATTAAATGCGTTAATAAAGTTTGATTAGACTGTATTAATTGTTTCAAATGAAAAGGGTCTAGGAACGGAAACTATCATACGTTAGTCACGTGACGTTGTACAAAGAAATATGCCATGTTCTGCCTGCTCGATCTCAAAGTTTGGGGAAAAAATGAGATGTTTGCCATAGCAAGAGTTGTGAACAGGGTCATGGACACTTTCAAATGAACAGCAAGACGTAAATAGTGAATTAATTGTAATAATATCTACATCAAATTAATGGAATTGGATAACATTTTCACACTATTATCAATCTGGTGTGAGATTATTAATAGTTATAAAGATATACCCGGATTTCTGCAATATTACGTTCATGATAACCACTGTTCCCTGTGTTGAAGCTGTGTGTGGGGACTTTCGGACACTCAAATGCACGCGACTAACCATTATGTAAAAATGTCAAAAAATTTTGCTCGCTCGCTTTTATATATATATCCCGGATATATATATAATTTGCCCGATACGCCATATCGCCCCCTCAAAATTTTTGCCTTATGGCGCCATTGCCTGTTCCATGATATGACCGGAAATTTTTGGCTCTTGCCCCCCTGGCCACCGACCCCTGTTACGCCGCTGGTCCCTCATTTCATAGCAACTTCGGTTCCCAAGGGTACGGTTTAAGATTTTAGGGGTCACACACCCTATCCTTTCATATCCCCCCGGTTGTATCTTCATCTAAGTCCTTACATCTCCAATAAGACCAATCCAGTCTGCGCAGCTCCCTCCTATGAAAGACTCCAGGAAGGTCTGTTCGTCATGGTCGTCGATCTTGACCAGGCTGCAGTCCGGGTGGATGGTCTGACAGTGGGTCTGGGCATCGAACTGATGGGCCTTGGGGGATGCGATCCTCTGGTAGCAGGAGTCGCCGTACTCCGCCCAGCCGTCCGGGCAACCTGGAGGTTGAAGGAAAGGGTAAGGTTAGATAAGCGCTTCTCAGTATTTTTTCCTGGAGGACCACTTTGACTCTCAGATTTTTTTTGAGGCCCACCTACCAAAATTCTAAGAAAACGTCAGTTTTTATGAAAAAATGTTTCGTGCAATTTGAAGCCCATTCGAAACAAACAGTTTGAGAACTAATCTGCAATCGCAAATGTCCGGTAAATGGGCGGCAATTAGCTACATACACAATATGTATGCAGATGAGGTTCACATCAAAGTTAGATCGAAACCATCATAGTGTGCTTGTGCATGCTTTGCAACATGCATGATTATCATACCGAAACGTGCTTTAGTTTTGTTTGACCACGGACGTGGTCTGAGCCACGTACATCGATCACACATAATCATTTTCGGACAGGTCTGTGAAATATACTTTAGTTTTGGGGTTTTCCCCTATTTTTCTCTCTCTCTCTGGAGCTTTTCACGGTCCACCTGAGAGAGCTTCGCGGCCCACCAGTGGGCCTCGACCCATCGTTTGAGCAGCGCTGGGTTAGAAGATCCAGGGTAGTGTTTAATAAAGCTATTCCTTAAGTTACCCACGACTTGTTGTGAGGTACTAGGTCAGTAATACAAAGGGTTACCAGCTCCTATTTCAGTATAGCTTAAAACTGTAATATTGCAAATTTGTTGTTATAACAAGTTTTACAAAATGGGCCCCATGATTGGTTTCTTTTAAAGTGTCATTATTTTGTAAGGTACATCGAATATAAGTAGATTGGTGCATTTCATAAAGTAAAAGCAAGGTTGTTTACCATAAATGTCGTTATTCATAATCTATGAAGAAAACTACCACGGTGACCAGTCACAGTAAAAATCGGGGTCTATTAAATTCACGACACAGTCACTATTCGAGAATCACTTTTCATGATTTAGAAAGAGGTCTTTATCAATGAACACAGAGATGGGGTTGTATTGCCGCTTTCCAGGAGAATAACGCGGTTCCTTATTAGGTTCTTCAAAATTTTACATTTTGCAATTAATCGGAAAAACTGCCGTACGACAAATCATTGCAATGAAATGAATGAAAGGTGAAAGGTGTATACATCAATGAAGACCTAACGGCAATGCGTCATTCTGTGCTTATGAAGGCAAAAGAGGCCCCGAATGTCCAATCTGTGAACAGTAGATATGGGAACATATCATGCAAGCTGGCCAACGGCGAGACAAGGTTTGTCAAGAGCCCAGATGATTTATTCGATCTGGGCGTTGACAACATCTCGTACAGTGACTTTAAACTTCACTTTCTGGTTTAACCATAATGATTAGTAGCAGTGTAAACTAAAGCTTAAACTATATCAATAATGATAGAAAATGAAATCAATGCATTTGAAGTACTACAATACCAATTATGTCCCAGTGATTTTGATAATAAATTGAAAAATCTAAATGATAACAATCTTAGTATAAGTCATGTCAATATTAGATCTTTGAATAAAAATTTAAGTGAACTACAATTATTGTATGATCACAGTCTTAATTTCAAATTTGATATAATTGCCCTTTCTGAAGTTTGGAATGTTTGTAATATAGACACTTTACCTTTAAGGAGTTATGCTTTGGAGGTCAATTGCCGTCAGGCAAATGAGAGGGGTGGTGGAGTAGGAGCTTACATTCATAACTTGTTGAATTACACTCGACTTGATTATAATGTTACGCACACTGAAAGTCTATGGGTGCGAATAAATCTATGAGGCGCCGAATGTACCATTATTATATAGAACAATTATTTGTTATATAATCATTATTTATTAAATAATAACTATTATTTATATATAATTTACATTTTATTTGTAAATAACTACTATTATATAAAATATCATTTCTAATTATTTATATATAATTCCAAGTAATACTTCATTATTTGTAAATAATAATAGTTCGACATTCCATTATTTATAAATAATGATTATTTGTTTTTCATTATTTATAAATAATGATTATTTGTTTTTCATTATTTATAAATAATGATTATTTGTTTTTCATTATTTATAAATAATGATTATTTGTTTTTCATTAGTTATAAATAATGATTATTTGTTTTTCATTATTTATAAATAATGATTATTTGTTTTTCATTATTTACAAATAATGATTATTTGTTTTTCATTATTTATAAATAATGATTATTTGTTTTTCATTATTTATAAATAATTTGTTGAGTTTTCCATTATTTATAAATAATGATTATTTGTTAAATAATGAAAACGTCTACTTCATTATTTATAAATAATTTTTTCGAGTGCACCATTATTCTCATTATTTATAAATAATCATTATTTAATGTTCGAGTTTTCCATTATTTATAAATAAAGATTATTTGTTAAATAATGAAATATCTACTTCATTATTTATAAATAATAATTTTGTTTCAATATCCCATTATTTATAAATAATCATTATTTATAAACAATTTTTACAGTTTGCCATTATATACAAATAATCATTATTTATATACAAATAACCATTATTTATTAAATAATGCCATTATTTATTAAATAATGCCATTATTTATTAAATAATGGAAAACTCGCTATAACATGCAAATGTGGGACCGCCCATGATATGAATATTCATGATGCGATTTCCTTTTTCGTGATTTTTCTTCACAAATTTTTGTCCATTTCCTCTTCATAATGACATTTCTTGAAGCAATTTTCTAGGGATATGGTCTGATTGTAATATTCTTCATTTTCTATATAACTTCGTCTTCGTAGAAATATCAAAAAGTGTAATTTTATACGATTTTTCCTACAGTTCACAATCCCCATAGGCGCGCGTGTACGGTAGGGACAACCGGTGAATCGACGGAGTGCTCTTCATCGAAATACTACGTTGGTTGGTCCCCGGAAGTGGCGGGCGGAATTTAGCCCGAATCCTCGATGGAAGTCGATCAAGTGCATATGAGCTGAGAGAGTGAAATATCAGTGTACTTGTACAGGCCCTTCTACTTTTTATAAATATTTCTTGTTGCTTTTTTTGTTAAGTTAATTTTTCCTGGTGTAGAGATAAGTTTCAGTTCTAATAATGCACTTCAAATACATTTTGGAGTGTCTGTTTGAGGCGTTTGGGGCGATTTCACCCTGGCCCCAAAATGCTCGCAACGACAATACGGGGGCATGATGACCCCTAAATTTTTAAAAACTTATTTTTCTATTGAAAATTATCACAAAATTCACCAAAAGTGTGCACGAAAGCCTTCGTATTTCACTTTTAAAACTCAGAAAAGTGCCCAAATGACAAGCTTGGTTGCTTCGCTGTGTCGCTTTCAACTTGAGAACGTTTACGCGTCTGCTCCCCCCCCCTCCTCCGAAAGAAATTCTGTATACGGCCATGCTCTAAAGAGCCTGGCACATTGATTTATGTATACTTTCATTTTCATTATTTTTATCTCATTATCAACATGGCCTTACGCAGAATTTTTTCCAGGGGGGCCGGGGCCGGAGCATGACGCGCGTAAACTTTCTCAAAAAAATCTTGAAAGCGAGACAGCCACGGGACCAAGCCCAAATGACAAGCTTTGTCGCTTCGCTGTCTCGCTTTCAACTTGAGAACGTTTACACGCGTCTGCCCCCACCCCCCGAAAGAAATTCTGTGAATAGCCATGCTCAAAAGAGCATATGGCACATTGATTTATATGTACTTTTCATTTTCATTATTTTTATCACATTATCATCATGGCCTTACACAGAATTTTTACCGGGGGGGGGGGGGGGCAGCTAGGACGCGCGTAAAGTTTCTCAAAAAAATCTTGAAAGCGAGACAGCGACGCGACCAAGCTCAAATGACAAGCTTGGTCGCTTCGCTTTCTCAAGATTTTTATGAGAAAGTTTACGCGCGTCCTGCTCCCCCACCCCCCCCCCCCCCCCCGGAAAAAATTCTGCGTAAGGCCATGATGATAATGAGATAAAAATAATGAAAATGAAGTATACATAAATCAATGTGCCAGGCTCTTTAGAGCATGGCCGTATACAGAATTTCTTTCGGAGGAGGGGGGGGGGGGGAAGCAGACGCGTAAACGTTCTCAAGTTGAAAGCGACACAGCGAAGCGACCAAGCTTGTCATTTGGGCACTTTTTGGAGTTTTAAAAGTGAAATACGAAGGCTTTCGTGCACACTTTTGGTGAATTTTGTGATAATTTTCGATAGAAAAATAAGTTTTTAAAAAATTAGGGGTCATCATGCCCCCGTATTGTCGTTGCGAGCATTTTGGGGCCAGGGTGAAATCGCCCCAAACGCCTCAAACAGACACTCCAAAATGTATTTGAAGTGCATTATTAGAACTGAAACTTATCTCTACACCAGGAAAAATTAACTTAACAAAAAAAGCAACAAGAAATATTTATAAAAAGTAGAAGGGCCTGTACAAGTACACTGATATTTCACTCTCTCAGCTCATATGCACTTGATCGACTTCCATCGAGGATTCGGGCTAAATTCCGCCCGCCACTTCCGGGGACCAACCAACGTAGTATTTAGCACTCCGTCGATTCACCGGTTGTCCCTACCGTACACGCGCGCCTATGGGGATTGTGAACTGTAGGAAAAATCGTATAAAATTACACTTTTTGATATTTCTACGAAGACGAAGTTATATAGAAAATGAAGAATATTACAATCAGACCATATCCCTAGAAAATTGCTTCAAGAAATGTCATTATGAAGAGGAAATGGACAAAAATTTGTGAAGAAAAATCACGAAAAAGGAAATCGCATCATGAATATTCATATCATGGGCGGTCCCACATTTGCATGTTATAGCGAGTTTTCCATTATTTAATAAATAATGGCATTATTTAATAAATAATGGTTATTTGTATATAAATAATGATTATTTGTATATAATGGCAAACTGTAAAAATTGTTTATAAATAATGATTATTTATAAATAATGGGATATTGAAACAAAATTATTATTTATAAATAATGAAGTAGATATTTCATTATTTAACAAATAATCTTTATTTATAAATAATGGAAAACTCGAACATTAAATAATGATTATTTATAAATAATGAGAATAATGGTGCACTCGAAAAAATTATTTATAAATAATGAAGTAGACGTTTTCATTATTTAACAAATAATCATTATTTATAAATAATGGAAAACTCAACAAATTATTTATAAATAATGAAAAACAAATAATCATTATTTATAAATAATGAAAAACAAATAATCATTATTTGTAAATAATGAAAAACAAATAATCATTATTTACAAATAATGAAAAACAAATAATCATTATTTATAAATAATGAAAAACAAATAATCATTATTTATAAATAATGAAAAACAAATAATCATTATTTATAAATAATGAAAAACAAATAATCATTATTTATAAATAATGAAAAACAAATAATCATTATTTATAAATAATGGAATGTCGAACTATTATTATTTACAAATAATGAAGTATTACTTGGAATTATATATAAATAATTAGAAATGATATTTTATATAATAGTAGTTATTTACAAATAAAATGTAAATTATATATAAATAATAGTTATTATTTAATAAATAATGATTATATAACAAATAATTGTTCTATATAATATTGGTACATTCGGCGCCTCATATAAATCAAGATTGTTTTGATAAAACTGTGATAGGTATAATTTATAGGAAACCAAATACTGATATTGATCAGTTTCAAAGTAGCTTGCTTGGTGTTTTGGAAGAGGTTAATGTTGGAAAAACGAACATTGTACTTATTGGTGATTTCAATATAGATGCATCTCAAACAATGAATCAAAATGTACATGATTATTTAAGTATGATAGAAAGTATAGGACTTCAGCAGCTTATCTCATTCCCCACCAGGGTGACTAATTCTACCTCATCAGTTATTGATCATGTTTATGCTAATGTTTATAATCACGCAATTCATTCAGGGGTTATCGAGACAGATGTCTCTGATCATTTTCCAATCTTTGTAATATTTGAAAGTAAGAATAAGAGTAAGAATGCTTTCGTGAGGAAAGTTGCCCGAGCCTACGTGTCATTTAATATTCAATCATTTCATGAAGATCTTGGCAAAATTGATTGGGTACCTGTATTCAGACACAAAGATGTAAATAGAGCTTATGAAGTTTTTTATGACATGTTTGTGAAAGTGTGTGATAAACACGCACCTAACACAGAACACAATGTATCTCGTAAAAAGAATAGTCCCAAGAAACCGTGGATTTCATCAGCAATTATTAAATGTATCAGGAACAAACACAAACTGTACAAAAAGTACCGGTCGTCGAATTTTAATGAAGAGTATGGGAATAAATATAAAAGGTATAGAAACACATTGGTGACAGTTATAAAAAATGCTAAGAGAATGTATTATTGCAATTCTTTTGATTATAATAAAAACGATATGCGAAAGACCTGGGAAACTATTAAAGAGTTAATTGGGAAAAGGAAGAATAAAAATGTGCATACTATTGAGGAGTTGGTCATTAATCGAGGTGGATTAGATACAGTTGTTACCTCAGGAAAGGATATAGCCGAGGAACTTAACGACTACTTTGTTACTGTTGGGTCAAATTTGGCAGAACTAATACCAAATGGGCCTCCTAATTCTTGTTTTAAAGATTACTTGGGTGCTTCAAATGAGATCTCTTTATTTTGGAAACCCATAATGGAAGAGGAAGTTAAAGATATTTTATGTACTTTAGATGCTTCAAAATCTCATGGGTATGATAATTTGCCAGTTAGATTGATCAAGGATGCAGCACCTTTCATTGCTTCTCCGTTGACTTATATTTTCAATTTATCATTAGAATTGGGCAAATTCCCAGATGCCCTAAAGGTAGCAAAAGTGACCCCCCTGTATAAAAAGGGTTCGAAGGATGACCCAGGCAATTATAGACCCATTTCAGTTTTACCAGTTATTGCAAAAATCTTTGAAAAATTAGTTAATATGCGTCTCATGGCCTTTCTAGAGTCCAGTGATATTTTGTATAGACATCAGTATGGCTTTCGTAAGAGATATAGTACGAAATTATCAGTAATAAATTTGGTAAACACATTATTGAAGGCGATTGATAAAGGTGAAATAACCATAGGTATATTTATAGATTTCAAAAAGGCGTTTGACACAATCAATCATAACATACTCTACGAAAAATTAAAGCATTATGGAATAAGAGGTATTGTATTGCAGTGGTTCCAGAATTACTTAATGGACCGATCGCAGGTTTTATGTTACAAAGATGAAATGTCCAGTAGTAGAAGGATAACATGTGGTGTTCCCCAAGGATCAGTCCTGGGGCCAACACTCTTTTTATTATATATTAATGACTTACCAAGATCAACTGATTTTTTCCAGTTTAGACTTTTTGCAGATGATTCAAATATTTTCCATACTTTCCCCAAATGTCAAAAAGATATTGATATGAACTATGTAAGTAAGAAATTAAAAGAGGTGTATAGTTGGTGTATACTTAATAAATTAACCATAAATTTGAAGAAAACTAATTATATGATAATAAAAGGACCAAGACGATCTATTGAAATTGAAGGTGTATTAACTTTATGTGAAACAGTTATAGAAAAAGTACATGTGGCATCTTTTGTAGGAATTCAAATCGATGAATCTTTGTTGTGGAAAAACCAGATCCAATGTATTGATAAATGCATTAGGCGGAAAATTGGTTTGCTTTTTAAATTACGTTACTATATACCACGGCATGTTCTAATGCTTTTGTATAAATGTTTTATACAACCACACATATCTTTTGGAATTGAAGTTTGGGGAAGTAGCTACAGGAGCCACCTAAATCGGATATATTTGGCGCAGAAAATGGCTATGAGAGCAATTACATTTTCTCCACTTAGAACAAGCTCTACGCCACTATTCGTCAGTCTGGGGGTATTAGGTGTTTATGACTTGCATAAACTTGCAGTATCAACATTTGTTTATGATTTACACAAGGAACATTTGCCACATTCTGTAAAGCAATACTTTGAGATGTTAAATCATAGTTACAAAACCAGAGGCAGAGAACATTCCATGCTAAGACTCCCCAAATGTAACACTACACATGGCACTTTTTCTATATCTTTTATTGGAGCAAAGTTTTGGAATAGTTTGCCCCAGAGTATACGAGAGAAAAGAACACGGTTTTCATTTCGTAAAAATCTGAAAATTTACTTGATTAATGAAGTTGATGATTGATATGAGTTTGGAAAAAAATAAAATAAAACAAAGTTGTTTTAGAAGTAGATACATTGAACTTTGATCCTTTTGGGAAACCATTCTCGACTAGCACTTGTGCTAACTTTTGGTTCTCCCTTTAACAGCATTTCATTTGGTACAAAATCACCCATACCATTTATAATTTATGTTCATGCATACAATCAATTTTTATGGTGATTTGCTTCTTGTCAGGTGAAACTGCATCAAGACAAACCACATGATGTTACTCTTTTGTATTATATGCTGATATCACATGCGGTATTATATTGTATTTTTATTTAGACTATGATTATGTTATGTTATGAATTGCATTTATATGATTCATGTTATATAACACATTCTTGTAAATATGTATTACACATATATTCATTCATGTAAATATGTTAATGTTGTTAATAAATTCAACTCAACTCAAATAATTAGAATTCGGGAGTTATAATTATTGAGACGTTGAGGGTGATATTGCAAAAACGGACAAGATATTGAATGCGGTTCTCTTAGAATATCATCTACACCTCAATTTAAATCATTAGTTCAATCTGAAATAATAATAATAAAATCAAAGTTGTAATGAACGTGTGAGTGAATATGTTATAAACATGAACAAATAGTATACAAATTTTCAATTTTTCTTGCGGTCATTGATGATTTATTTTCAATTACTTTTAAAGGAAATTTTGTCAACAATCGTAAGACTCAATTTTGATAACTTCGCTGATATATTTGAAATAGCAACGGCTTTCCTACTTTGTTTTTTTTACACTGTTCAAAGCTCACAAAGTCAAGGTGTTGGTTTTTTTAAATGAACTGGATGACAGGTCATGTCCCGTCAGAGTTTTCGACTATTTGATGGCAAACTGAAGATCGAATTGGTTACGAACTATGCAACCTTTTTTTCATCTTTCTTTAATTGGGTCGCAAACTTTGCAATATATACCCCTTTTCATTCATTTCAATATTACCCCATTTTAATTGAGAATGAAATCGCCATTCGCCTTGCCCCTAATGATATTTTCCCATTCCCCATCTGGCCTCCCCGCCCTTAAAGGGTTACTCCGGGCTGAAAAGAGTTAAATTCACAGAGCAAAATGCTCATCAAAGTCGGATAACAAATAACAAAGTTATTGAATTCTAAAATTTTGCAATTTAAAAAAAATAGTTATATGCACGTCATGAATAATTCATTAGGTGGGCTAATGATGTCACATCCCCACTTTCCTTTTTCTTATGTTATTACATGAAATCATAATTATTTCACACTTTCATACATGTGTGAATAATGTGTCTCCTTTATAATGAAATAAGTTGCAGCAATTAATATTTTAATGCACTAAATCAGTTGTCAATCCAATTTGTTCAGTTCTTGGTAGAAAAAAAAAATTGAATGAACCTTATTTCATATAATAAAATACAAAAGAACAAGTGGGATATGACATCATCAATTTGCTCATTGAATATTCATGAATACATGCATAGAACTGTTTCACCGGAATAATGCAAATCTTCGAAATGCCATAACTTTGTTTTCATTGTCCGATTTTGATCAAATTTTCAGTGTTTTTTTTGGGTCTGATTCTTCTTTATCTGTTTAAATTATATTATCTTCAGCCTAGAGTATCCCTTCAACTAATTAAGATCATTATCATCTCACCGAAATGTTCAATCTCACAGATGAAGCTGTACTTTAAATCACACTTGGCGTCGTTCCATTTCTTATCGTTGCCATGGGGAAACATGACGCAATCTTCGTCACCATGATTGTTGGGTTCGTTGGCAGACCAAAGGGGTCCCAGCTCAGGCCGGAGTCGCCTCATGTCCGTGAAGAACCACTGCCCCTCGCGATACTTGTCGTTTAGACCGATCCAGAACTACAAAAATATTCAAATTTACATAAAAATAAATGATGATAATAAACGAAATTTGGGGTTCGCTTGCAGACTATTAATAGGGGTCTCATTCCAGCTGGGCCGTAGCCACCTCGTGTCCGTGAAGACCCATATTACCCCCTCGCGCTACTTGTCGTTTAGACCGATTCAGAAAAAAAAAATATTCAATTAGCATTAGAAGTAACTAATAATGATGACGATATGCAATATTTTTGGTTTGTTGGCAGTCTAGAGGGGCCCGGATCAGAGCCGTATCATGTCCGTGAACAACAAATGTCCCTCGTGATACTTGTGATTTAGACCAGTCCAGAACTACAAAAGGAAAATTTACATAAAAACAGATCGTTTAAAAATATGATAATAAACAACATTTGGGGTTCGTTGGGATACCAGAGGGGTACTAGCCCTGGTCAGAGCCCTCTCTTGTCAGTGAAGAACCATCCCCTCGAGATACTTGTCATATCTCATTTCCATTGGACTTTCTTTTGCTAATTTATGACTCTGGATTAAGAAATCGTTGTGAGGAACGATGTCTTTATAATAATTGACATGTGCATATTACAGATTATTGAAGCTAGCCTGCGTCAAAATATTGTTCATGTTCTGAGTGGAATTGTGCAATACCCCTGTAAAGTTTGATCAGTTTCTTTTGACACCCAGTTAGTTGATAATGGTGATAATAAAGAATATTCTGTGTTCGTAAGCAAACTAGGGGGTACTAGCTGAGCCGTCTCGTGTCCGTGAAGAACAAATGACCCTAGTGACACTTGTCATTTTATTAGGCTGATCCAGAACTATAGAAATATTCAAATTACATGAATATTATTTAATAATGATGTTCGCAACATTTTATGCTCATTGACAGTGGCAGAACACATGGGTACTAGGCTCGGTATCTCATGTCCATGAAATTTAAGTAGGCCTACTCCCGTGTACAATGTCTCGTGTTTAACAAGACGTGAGGAAATACCATACAAACTTAACACTAAATAATTTTAAGATAAAGCACTATTTTTCTTCCCTAAATTGTTCAAATGAGAATAGTTTTGTACTGCTCAATTACCGACGAACTAGTGAATTCAAGAGATTCCATCCATTCGACCCTGCACTTTTACTATAATTGATATTAATCAAAACTAGTGGGGAAGGGGCTGTTTTTTCATGATTTTTCTCACCGGTCCTTTTTCTCCAGCCACCAGATTTTCAACAAATGTCTGCTCCGCCCTGGTGTCTATGGAAACAAGATGGCCGCCAAGAGCAAGACATTCGCGCTCACCATCATCCCACGTGACGTCACATGACCGGAAGTAGTAACAGGAGAACCCGTGTCTTACCCAGTCTTCGGGGCATGTCACATCTATGATTAATGTAATGAAAAATATGTTCAACTGCTTTGGGAAATCATATTCAAAGAATATATCAGGGGCCGCGGAACCGGGGGGGCTGGTGGGGCTTCAGCCCCCCCCCCCACTTTTTTTCAAAACCGTGTACAAAAACGTAAAAATTACCATATGATTGTGATTTTTAGCATGGTCAGCCCCCCCACTTTTGGCTCAGCCCCCCCCCCCCCTTTGAAAACCGTTCCGCGGCCCCTGTATATGAAGGGGCGGCGATGCATTGTGGCAGCACCAAGGGCGTGACCATGCACACCCTTAACCCCACCCTGACCACATCCATGACCACACCCATAGACCTAGACGATTCTCAATTGCACAAATAATATATTTTTTTAAATGACATAGAAAAACTCAAGAAGAACATAAATATCAATAATGGGAACTGTACGGTGGAACGATATAATTTTTTTTTCATATTACACAGAAAGGGAAAATGGAATCGGCTTGCTTCTCCCTACTAAAATATCCAGGACCTGCCCCTGGAAACGGAAAATAATTCGGTCTTTATACCATGGACCTACACTGATCGTTCGTTGGTATAAACAATCTGTTAGAACTTTGAAGAAGAATGTCCACAGGATCGTCATACTTACACGCTGAAGATGAACTAATGAGCGCCAAAAGGCTCAAAATAAAGATATTCAGTCTCGGCATTTTTTCTGCCAAAAGAAAAAGAAGTGTAAAACCGATTAATCGAGTTTACCAAAACATCAAAATGTTCACATCACTCCTTGAATTGATATCTATAAAAAAAAAATCTAAAAAAATCACTTCTACCTTGTTATTCTCCGGGTATTTTCATTTCAATTATTGCGATGGTCGATCATGGTTGTACATTTAATTCTAAATAAACCTTGCTTAAATGTCTTCAATACCACCCTTAACACTTGTATGTCTATTCATGTACGGGGAATCAATAATTGGTAGTGGGATCAGGTCATAAATAATTGAATGACCAACTTAATTAATGTAAAATTAAGGGAAGAGAAATCGACGAATTCATAAAATGGATGAAAATACAGATCCTGTGTCTATGTGAAGCGGAACCAGGACTGTTTACAACGTTTCTCAACTTGTTATGACCCCATCACATTCCATTAAAATCTTTGTAAAATTGCTCACATATATCATCTTAAAATATATATTTTTATGTTTATTCTTTTTTCTGAATAAATATTATGTGGAAATGAAAATCGATGACTTACCTAAACCTCTTTTCTTCCCAACACAGGAGCTGAAAATATAGATATCCGAACTCCAAGCTCTCTAGCTCAGCAATGACGACCTTCTCTAATCTCTGATGTAGATCCAAACTCGTTTCGGTAGCAAGATTTAAAGAATAAAATGTTTGTCTTGTCTATGTACTAACTAGATAATTAGAGATTTATCTTGAGCTAAACTGCAGAGAAACAGCTAGAGCTATGTGTTGCCAGGGAGATCGAGGAGACATTGTCAACAGAAGTGCACTTAAGCGGAATGTTTCTTGGTGCTTTGGTAAATAAAGGAATGATTTCTTGGTGATCTTGTAAATAGTGTATCATCAAAAGAAGAATAAGTTATAATCATGAGTTATTTTAATGGCTATTATTTCAATTGAAACATGATTATGAAGTCTCTTGATTACGTAAATGTATTAAAAGTGGAGAAGGTTTACGGTTCACCATGACTGTGTAATGTGAAGAAGGGAAGGAAATACAGGCAGAAAGATTTAAATTGAAAGACGAGATAGGATGAAAAGAGGAAATTAGAAATATTCTTTCTTGAAAGTGAGTGAAGTCCTGAAAGAGACTGTAAACCATGCAGATGAGATGAATATGGCTTGAGTAGCGATGGTTTGAGTACTACTCAGTCCTTTTCAGGACTTCACTCACTTTCAAGAAAGAATACTTCTAATATCCTCTTTTCATCCTATCTCGTCTTTCAATTTCAATCTTTCTGCCTGTATTTCCTTCCCTTCTTCACATTACACATGGTGTACCTTAAACCTCCACGTTATAAACTCCAGTACTCCACCATGCAGGGGCGGAAATCTCTCCCAAAAGGTAGGGGGGACACAGGGGCGGATCCGGTCTTCGCCAATAGGGGGGGGGGGGGGGGGTTTGTGTCAGCCATATTTTCCCCGATCGGCAGCTCGAAGAGGATTTTTGTTTGTATCTTTGAAGGGATAGTCCTCATTAGTCACTTCTAAGCTTTATTCTTATAAATTAATATATGATATCATAATCCTTATTTATAGGATGCGAGCGCGAAGCGCGAGATATTTTTTGGAAATGTTATGTATTTTTTCCTAAAATTTGAAATGATTTTGGGCAATGTTTGTTATCCTGAAAAAGATGTGTATGCAACTTCATAATTACTACGAACGCAAAGCGCGAGCAGAAATGAACTGATGGAAAAGATACCTGTTAAAGTAGCATTTAAAAAATCTAATAATTCGAGCGCAAAGCGCGAGCTAATTTTTTTTTTGACATTTTTACCTAAAGAATGGAAATTCTAAGCACTTTTTGTAACTCAAGCAGAACAGGTATATAAGTAAACAATTAATGCGAGCGCGAAGCGCGAGCGGAAAATTTCGAGATTTAGTCCTATAATATTTACTAAACGAGACACTCTATTCTTGTTTTGTAAATCCTGAAAAGGATGAGTATTAATAATGCGAGCGCAAAGCACGATCAGAAAATTTTTATATACGTTTTTGAACTGATACCTGTTGAAAAGTTACCTGTTAAGGACTGCTTGCACTTAGCCATGAAGGCGTTACATATTTCAACAATTAAAAAAAATGCGAGCGCGAAGCGCGAGCTGAAAAATATTGAACTTTCTAAAGAAAGAATGGAAAAGTTTAATTAGTTTTTGTAATCGTGAACAGGATAGCTATATAACTTAACGAATGATGCGAGCAGAAAAAAAATTCGAGATTTAGACCTAAAAATGGGCCACTCTGTTCATGTTTTGTAAATCATCAAAAGGATGAGTAATATGGGGTCTTCCTACATTAATAATTCGAGCACAAAGCGCGAGCAGAAACATTTTGATATTGTGATCTGAAACTGGATAATGATTTAAATTAGAGAACAAGTTGAGTATCTGAATAGACATGCGCGAGCGTGTTTCATATTTAGACCTAGAATCTAGGCATTCTAAATACAACTTTAATCATGAAAATCTTTGATACCTTTGATATTCCGATCTAAAAAAAAGAGTCAATTTCAGCTTTATATTTCAAGCACTTTGTAGAAAAATTGTAAGGTGGATATGGATCGCACTTAAAAAGAGCTGATATCATTATTACTTTGAGTTTTGACATAGGACCGGGACATCCTTACGACATGTCATCATATGAAAATGATGACTATCTTCCTATTTCTCTTGCTAAGCGCGAGATGAAGCAAAAGGGACAATTTAATTATCAAATTAATATCATGTTTATTAATGCCTAATGAGGGCGCGAAATCTGATGATATCATGACATAGAAACTGGACATTTCACTATTGTTATTATGAATAGGATGCATCAGTTGATATATTTTTAACCATTAATGCGGTTCCGTTTTTTGTGGGATGCACTGTACAACAAACTACTTAAAATCCCCTTTTCATAACGAAGTTCTGGTTATTTGAAATAAGGCTTGAATTTCAAAAATTTCATAAAATGAAGAGGTTTGACAGGCTAGCGTTCAAACTTACTCGACACTCCACTTTGTTGACGATCAGCCATGCATTAAGTCTTTTGTTACCGTGCCATAGCTTCTGTGGGAAACCGGTGAAAACACGTTTATTTAATGAAATTATGGAAATACAAGCATTGTTTCGAGGGACCATAACTTTTTTACATTTTCTGTGATTAAGTTATCAAAGAAAAGAGCAGATATTGAACTTTTTAGTCATGTGATTTTCTTTTTGAAATTTAGATACCCCCGCCAAATGAGTTTTCGGCATCCTTTCTTCGAATTGTTTTTGCTCACTCATGCGTGAATGAGGAATAATCTAAGTAATACCAGATGAAAGAAAAGATATCAAGCTTTACATTGGTAGGTCATTTGTCTATTTTGTTTATGATTTAGTTATGATAAACCATCGCTAAATCTCGGTTTCGTTTTTCTGGGACGCACTGTATAATCAATATTGAAACATTTATATAACTCGCCAATCAAAATGCAAGCGTGCAGCACGCTAACTGATACGTCTTGACAATCAGACCTGAAAAGGGATATTTTGAAAACTTTATGGAATACACGAAAATAATAGGTACCTGATAAATCAAAATTTGCGAGCGCGCAGCGCAAGCAGCAAATGTTAACATTCAGACCATAAAACTGACATTTTTACATAGCACTTCTTTAAAACCAATTTCTTAATAACACAAAATAATGAAAGTTCGATTTCCGGGGTGAAATATGTTTTGTATATTGACTTCCAAACTTGATATTCGAACTCCATATTGAACAAGATATGTAAATCACCTAACAGGCAATGCGAGCGCGAAGCGCGAGTGAAAATTTTATGTAGTGGCACGAAAGATTCTTTTTATTTTCTAAGTCTTCCCCTCATCTTATTTTATGCACTCGTCGTCCTTCTCTTCTTTTTTTCCTCTCTTTTCCCTACTTTTTTCCTTCTTTCTTTTCCTTTTTTTTTTGCTCCGCCAAGAGGGGGGGGGGGGGGGTAAGCCTATGGGGACAAGGAGCGGGAAAATTTGACGAGCAAAAAAAGGTTATCATCGCCAAAGTAAGGTCATCTCGTCCCAAAATACATGTTTTATTTCGATTTAGAATGATGTATTTCTTACCATCATAAAAGACCAAAATAGTAGGGGGGACATTTGATATTGTGTCCCCCCTACTATTTTGAGTAGGGGGGACACGTCCCCCCTGTCCCCCCTGGGATTTCCGCCCATGCCACCATGCAAACCTACAAAGATCGTAAATGTATTAACATCAAACATGTCCACGCACATCTTTTCCCGATTTCTTAGTCTCAATGAAGTGCAAGAAAGAAAAAATAATGATGAATTTCGACAAGAAAGTAAAACCTTTCAAAATGGGAACTGAACTGTTTTCTGCTAACATTATTGTTGCGCGCTAACCCATAATTTGGCGCCACTCACTTCGAGTGGGTGGGCAAATCGTTTTTGTAGTTTTTTTTCCCTCATTGTTTACAGATAAAATGGTTACTACGTGTGTGATGGGCATACAAACTTGATTTTACAGTCATTCAAATCTTCATTCGTGAAGAGGAACATATGTTTTTCATACTTATTGCCCAGTCCCCGCTCACCACTAGGTCTATAGGAACAAAGGCATCGTTGTACCATGCTATATGAAATTAATCATAAAATATCATTCTATTTCACGTTTCCTAAATCTACATTCTAAATCTATTGGATTCCCAATGAATGTCTTGATGATTTGCATCTATAATTCAGACTTTCTGGTTATAGTGGATGATTCTTAAACGCAATGGTAATTAGTGACAAGATAAGACATTGGGACCTCCAATCAAATAATAGCAACATCGTGACGTCAGCTATTGGAATTTAGCTAATTGTACTATATCAGATGAAATTCCCTCGCAAAGTTATAGACTATTTCGTGTTGGCCAACCGAGTCAAATATTTGAGACCCGATACCAAATCAAAATCATCAAACAAGTAAACACAGTTACATACTGAGGGGGCGGCAATTGATCGTATTTGTGTATTTGAGGTGCCGTGGCCGAGTCTAAGGCGCCTGGCTATACATGGAAAGTCCGGGGTTCGATCCCCGGCCGCGGCACTTATGCCCGTGAGCAAGGCATTTAATCTACAATGCTCTTTTATCCTGCTTTCAAATAAATGGAAATGCTATATGCATATTTGGTAACTAGGTGTGCACTTGTTATAAAAAATAAAATAAAAAATGGCTGTAACATATAAGTAATTTTGAATTATAATCCCCAAGCATGGCCACACGCACCGGGGAGGGGGCAGCCCCCCCCCCCCCATGAATATTGAAAACTTACAAGTTTTATTGAAACTGTTCACAAAATATGCACAGAATCCTTAAATTTCACATTACAGTGCAAAAAGTGCTCCCTGACCAGCTCGGTCGCTTCGCTTTCAAGTTTCTTTTAAAAAAAATTGTATCTTGCTCCACCCCCCCCCCCCCAGGGAAAAACAAATCCCGCATATGGTCATTTCCTCCAGATAAGTTTAAGCAGTAAGTTGCAATTTTTACCGGAAACTCTTTAGTGTAAGTCACATATTTGAACATTCTATTCCGACACTACAGTTCGACAGGCAAATGTGCTCATGTTTACTTTTGTGTCGACTAATGAAAATAGTTATTATTTTCAAAAGTAATGTAATGAGCGCAAATTTTTTTAGGGGGCCAGACATGGCACACTGGACCCCCCCAAAAAAAATGCTAAAAGGCTGCGAACAAAAAAAATGAAATTTTTCATACAAAAATCTAATTTTGTAACAGATTTTCACGTAACATTTAGACAATAACATCTTATTTCACCCTTTTCCTTTCCTTTTTTTCTCCTATATATTGGTAGTGAAAAGTTAGGGGTCATTGGCCCCAAGGCCCTCCCTTTTGTATGCAGTGCTTCGTATTCCTGTTTATAATTGATGATGAAAGAAAAATGACAGAAAACATAAAATCCATTTACATACACTCCATCAATGAATGAATGCTTATACTCATTCCATCTATCAGCCTATTAATCAATTACCTCATCAATCTGTCAACCGTTCAATAATTAA
The DNA here is from genome assembly GCF_037042905.1 of Lytechinus pictus. NCBI lineage: Eukaryota > Metazoa > Echinodermata > Echinoidea > Temnopleuroida > Toxopneustidae > Lytechinus > Lytechinus pictus. The sequence goes on from NC_087249.1 coordinate 49,049,478, forward strand.
TGAACCAACAAATCAGTCAATTCGCTAAATAAGTTTTTCATTTAATAAATCAATGATTCTATCAATTAATCAATCAACAAATCATCATATCAATCAATTAGATAATCTATTAATTGTGTCCTCAATCCTTCCACTCTTGTCATTCAATCATTCATCCAATGAAACTTTCTATCCGTTAATAAATCAATAATCCAATCAAATCAATCGAAAAATAATCCTATCAATTGTAATTTTACTTATATTCATGCTCAGCAATTACAATTCAATCATGCTATAATTAATTTAATCAATTCATCATCCAATCAATCATCCATTCCATCAACCAATCAACAATCCACTCAGCCAGTTATTCATTCATTCAATCAATCAATCAATTATCCTATCAAAACTCATCCAATGAATCATACAAGTCATTAACACAATTCAATAATGACGCCATTGATTCAATTTACCATACAATCAATCAGTCAATTAATCAATTAAATTAATGTAATGGGGCTCTAGGGGCACTGCCCCCCTATGACTATGAGCAGTGGAAGATAGGGAAAGGGAGGGGGGGCAGTGAGGGGGGCAGTGAGGAATAGATGAAAAAGAATGTAGGGTATAAAAAAGAGAGGTCTTTCTTTGTTGTGTAAGTCTGAATTACCCCTGTAAATCAATCAAGACAAAAATCAAACCAACTCTTAGTTGGCTACCCCCCCCCTCCCTCTCTCTATCAAATTCCATGGTGCCGCCCCTTCATATCAGATATCATAAAATTTATCCAATGGGAAAAGAGCAGACAACATAAGGGGCACCTTCATATATATATAGAGTTACATCTACTATGTCACTTTGGTAACTACCATGGCAACCCGGCTCAGCAGCCAATCACAATCAAGGTTACCATGGTGGTAATTACCATAATGGCACAGTTACTTTACTTGTGGGTCTTTATAAAATGGGCCTCAGACAAATATTTCAAATACATGAAATACTCCCACTGGGTGAATAGACAATAAAAACAAAATCATTTTGAATATATTTAATGAAAGAATAATGAAACAAATATAACAAATTAAAAGTAAAATGAGAGAAAAACAAAACAAATACAAACACATACACAATACAGCATTTAAATGCAATAGAAGAGATATCTTCTTAGGAAAAATATTTCAATGAATATTATCAAAGCAACTCTTGAACTTTAACCCCACCTCTCCCTTTCCTCTCATGGCCCTGGGAAGCGGGAATGCAGGAAAAGGGAACCTTTTTTTTTTCTTGTTAAATTTGTGACAAAAGGCACCTTCATGCTTGAGTGAAAACTTTTTTTCTCTCTTCATTTTTTTTTTTGCTTGTCAACTTTTTTCTAAACAAACCAGTTGGTAACATAATCAGAAAAATAAAAAAAACAAATTAATAGAAGTGTGACAAATGTTCATGCAAGGACAATAGTTTTTGTTTTATGTTCACATTAATACTTTCACCTATTTATGCACCGCTTTGTTCGAATTATTCGTCTGGGTCAAGTTTTAATTGCCACAATCAAAAGACAACATATATCTTATTTTTTTGTTTACCCCAGTATATTTCTTTAGTTTTTATACAAAATTTCCATTTGCCCTCTGTTACTTAACCTTTCACATTCTGTTGTCAGATTTTGGTCTTGATTATTGTGATAGATATGCAACCATATTTCATTTTGTATATTATTGATGTCTTTGTAAACGGTATCTTCTTCTCCTCCCCGTCCCTCCTCCTTCTTCTTCTCCGCCTCCTCATCTTTCTATGATCCCTTTATAATATTCTATTGATACATCTGTTCATGTCAACATAATTGTTGATTTTATACTGTTTGTTAAACACTGTTTTAATGTTTATTATTTCAATTGTATCATGTTCTACAAGGCCCAAATGGAAAACAGTCTTTGACCCGTTTCAGCTTTTTAACCGTGTCTACATAAAAACAATCTCGTCATATCCAGTTTCATGAATCCATTAAGATGCATTGTGTGACGTCACTGACCATACAGTGTAGGTTTTGCTTATTGATATTCGATGTACTGTTACACACACTACTTGTCTGTATGGGGGGGGGGGGTCAAAGACGTAAGGCTAATTACTCCTTTTTATTGATTCCTTATTTGACATAATTTTTTTTTTATCTGAACACCAACGGGGGGGGGGGGGGGGGGTGATTTTAGCCGCTGCAAAAATTGGCACAGTAGTAGTGTGTGATGTAATCTACAAGGCTGCATGGTTAATTTTTTCGAACTAATATAATTTTTATTATGAATTTATTATGCTACTGTAATTGATGCATAAATCATACATTTTCACTAAATTAAGGTACTAGAATGCTAATTTCTGGTGTAAATATTCTTTGTAGCATTCCTAACAATTGTCAGAATAAAATTTCGTTTTCAAAAACAGTTTCTTATGTATTTTATTGTCTCATTAATTTCTTATGCATTTCTTTGTTTTTCAACCTTTTTTTTGGTTTTTGGGGCAGCATATATTGCAGAACCTTTTAGAAGCGTCATTATTTCAACTGATAAAAGTAAACATAAGATGAAAAAACTCTGTTTGTATTGACTTTCTACATAAAATCATGTTTTGGAGCAATTTGGGGTCATGCTCAATTTCAATGTTGCATAATGTTGCATAATTTTCCAACCGCATACCCGGGCATTGTGAAAATAATATCAAAAATCCGCAAGACCAGAAAGTTAAAAGTAAGCAAGCAGCTTGGCCAAAAGGAGTCATGCAGCAGTGAAGTCACAAAGTTTGTCAAGATGGGAGTTTCAATATGACCCCTCCCCATAACTGAAGGGTTAGATATATGTTGTATCATCTATTACCATATCGAGGCAAACTCGAGTCAAATACCTTGGGACAACAGAGAGATGTTTGACCACTGGCGGATCCAGGGGGGCAAAGCTGGCCCGTGCCCCCTTTTGAGAGGCACAATTAAAAATTTTTATGTAAAAAATGCCGTTAAAAGAGAAGTGTGCCCCACCCCCCACCCCTTTTGAAAGTGAAGACCTTTTTTTTTTGCTTGTCAAACTTTTCCTCAGAAAATGTGCCCCCCCCCCTTTTGGAAAATCCAGGATCCGCCCCCGGCTTGACTAAAATAAAAGAAAATAACATATGGCTTAAAAGATCTGATCTCGAAATATTCAACTTGAAAGTAGGTCAACATATGCAGAGTTGACTATATTTAATGTTTATATTTTAACACTAGTAACAAATACACGTCTAAGTTTGTCTGATAATGCATGTATACTTGGACCAGTTTGATAGCTATTTTAGGCTTCTAGAAAAAATTGCATTTTATATTATTCATTCACAGTATACTAGAACAGCTTGCCAGTGATGCTTCAAAAGTAAAACTGAATACAAATGTTTTTTTGTTTTTTTTGCAAACACCTTATTGATCTTTCTTGTTTTATTCTGTATTCTATATATTAAAAAAAAATAATTTAATAACCAAATCCCCCTTTAGAATTCAATATGCTTTCATAAGGTGAATGGATTTTATCACAGAGAATAATAAACAAATTTCAAAAGAAAATGAACCAATGACAATACCCATCTGCATTAATCATCATCATGTGTCAGGTGAGGGTCTATAATCGAGAGATTTCAGAAACTTTAGGGTATCCTTGATGACAACATCTTTGTGCCTGAGTCCCTCAACCTCCTTGCTCAGAGTCTTGACTCTTCCCTCTAATCTCCTATTGCGTTGCTGGTTGGTCTTCAACCGCCTCTGAAGGTCAGCCAACCTAGCGCAGCTAGTATCCATCCGATGCTTCAGCACCACAGGGTTATCAGCGATACTGTAGGAATGATCGTGTTCTTTGCTTTTTACCATCCTTCTTCTTTCACCAATGGCGATGGGGTCGGGAGTCAGCGACGGATGTTTAGAGTGGAAGAAACCATCTTTGATAAAGCCTTGTCCATCAGGTAATGTCACCATATCGGTGTCTTCATCCGGGAGTTCACTATTGGACATTGTCCCCGTTTTACCAACCTGGACTGGCTGCACCTTATCTTTCACAGGTTTAGAACGCTTCACTCTTCCATCCTGTTTCTGGCTTCTGAGATTGTACTCTGTACGAGCTTCACTTGCAGGTTGCGGAAGCTGTGACCTTTCAGTGCTGCCTGCTTCAACCTGGACTGGCTGCACCTTATCTTTCACAGGTTTAGAACGCTTCACTCTTCCATCCTGTTTCTGGCTTCTGGGATTGTACTCTGTACGAGCTTCACTTGCAGGTTGCGGAAGCTGTGACCTTTCAGTGCTGCCTGCTTCAACCTGGACTGGCTGCACCTTATCTTTCACAGGTTTAGAACGCTTCACTCTTCCATCCTGTTTCTGGCTTCTGGGATTGTACTCTGTACGAGCTTCACTTGCAGGTTGCGGAAGCTGTGACCTTTCAGTGCTGCCTGCTTCAGGTTCCCCAGCAACAGCACTACTTGGGTTGCTATCTTCCTCATCACTTGGTGCATCATCTTGACCAGTAGAATGTGAAAAAAAGTTCCCGCTAGCCAACAGGCTTAGCGCTTGCAACAAGGTGGGAGGTCGTTTATATCTACGTGTTTTTCTAGGTGGACGGCGTCTATCATCCCTATACGATGGCGGCAGACTTTGATTAGTTCCGCCTTTTCCAATGTAGTCATGGTCATGTGATGTACAGTCTGCTTCACTATCTGATGCAGGTGGAGATTTCCGCTTCTTCCTGGTTCTTACTCTGACAGGAAGTTTCACAATCATCTCTTTTTTCTGTTAGTATAAGAATGGGGGGAAAAAAAACATGAAAGTGGTAACTAAAAATAAATGCATATGACTGCCGAGTGAATAACTACAGGAGAAAGTATCAAAAATGGAGGTTCTAAATATAGATCTGAAGTTCTGACATAGTATGAGCCATGAGGTATGAAATAATGACCATCAGTAGCATACGCAGTATTTTTAAAGGGGGGGTTCAAGCTGAATGAAATGTTGACAACCCCAAAAAAGGGTCTTCACCACCAGTTTTACGTTGTTTCGTACCCAAAAAAAATTGGCAACCCCCCAAAAAAAAAAATTATAAAAAGGCCTTCAAAAAAACCTTAGGGGGGTTGAATTCTTAGGGGGCGTTTTGGGTATCAAAAAAAATTAAAGGGGAAGGGTTGAACCCCTGTAACCACCCCCCTGCATAAGCCACTGAAGACCATCATATTAAGCAAAACAAGACTAGACTGACCGCCAAAATACAATGGTAATTTAATTAGGATAATTACTGAGCAATCACTCATGTTTTACTACGATCACTTATATGCAAATACTTTGATAGTCCTTTTGTTGGAACCTATTTGTACACATTTTGGGATTGTTGCCACCGCTGAAATTAGATTTAAAGGGAAAATACTAGTTCCGACAATACATCCATTAAGTGAGGTCATCACTTACTATGGATCAAGCTTTGAATTCCCTGATTGTATTGGTGGACACTGATGCGGGAAGATTAAGAGCTTTATTACAATGAAACACATTCTTTAATGTCAAGGTTTCTATGCTCATCAATAGACCAGTTCGTAGTTACTTCATGGACAATTTTGGTCAAATGACCTTTCATTAAGATAGGCAGATTTCAAAGCAAGATATTACGTATGCATGCCTTACATAGCGGGATGAAGAAATTGAATAGACCAGGTGACTAGAATAGCACATCAATGAACACTCTATGAAGGTATTTGTTGCATTTCTACTTTGAATGCATATTAGAGGATGTTGTACAATGTACTAGGCAAACTGTGATACCAGTCATTCGTGGACACATTGTTTTTTGTGGATGTGAATGAAAAACACAATTCAAAAGAATATATGAATAATCAAGACATCGAAGTTGGTGCTTATCTATCAATATTCTATCAATATTGCTTTTAAGATAATCTTTGGTATCTCAGGTTTCAAAGAACTCAGTTTCATGAAGATTGATAAATCCGAAAGTACTGGAATAGTCCATTTTATTCGTGGGGGTGCTATTACCTCTCATCACGGACGGACATTTTTACTCAAATTCTCTCTAGTTTTATTGTTTTTAAAGTTATTTTAATTTGGTTTGGATGTTCTTGCACTCTGAACATTAATCTATTATCAAACATAAATTAGTAGAAAAAAAATATTGGGAAGTAATTTTTTTTGGTAGGTGTGAACATTTCCATTTTGAAATTTCCGTCCATGATGAAAAAAAATATAAAAAGTTTTTTTATTTTTTATCAGAATAGAAATAAAAAACAAGGCAAAAGCAATTTTGTGTCTCGCCCACTTATGAAAATGACCAGAAATATCATGATTTGCGAGGGCACGCAAGAGAATTATATCGAAACTTAATTGTGAAATGACTGGAATGGAATAACACTTGTCATAAGAGCCTTGCACCGTTGCACGTAAACTTTAATGTTGACCTGAAAATGACCTTTGACCTAACCATGTGACCTCCGACTGCAGCATAACATGCATGTCCCCCAAGTCTATCTAATATCCAAGTTTGGTTGAAAAGTGACTTATGGTTGGGGAGTTAGACGTCATAAGAGAGTCTTGCATGTAAACTTTAACGTTGACCTGAAAATGACCTTTGACCTTACCATGTGACCTCCGACTGCAGCATAACATGCAGGTCCCCCAAGTCCATCTACCATCCAAGTTTGGTTAAAATACGACTTACGGTTGCGGAGTTAGGTGTCATAAGACAGTCTTGCATGTACATTTTAACGTTGACCTGAAAATGACCTTTGACCTAACCATGTGACCTCCGACTGCAGCATAACATGCAGGTCCCCCAAGTCCATCTACCATCTAAGTTTGGTTGAAAATCGACTTACGGTTGCGGAGTTAGGTGTCAAAAGAGAGTCTTGCATGTAAACTTTAACGTTGACCTGAAAATGACCTTTGACCTTACCATGTGACCTCCGACTGCAGCATACCATGCAAGTCCCCTAAGTCCATCTACCATCCAAGTTTGGTTGAAAAGCGACTTACGGTTGCGGAGTTAGGTGTCATAAGAGAGTCTTGCATGTAAACTTTAACGTTGAACTGAAAATGACCTTTGACCTTACCATGTGACCTCTGACTGCAGCATAACATGCAGGTCCCCCAAGTCCATCTACCATCTACCATCCAAGTTTGGTTGAAAAGCGACTTACGGTTGCGGAGTTAGGTGTCATAAGAGAGTCTTGCATGTAAACTTTAACGTTGACCTGAAAATGACCTTTGACCTTACCATGTGACCTCTGACTGCAGCATAACATGCAGGTCCCCTAAGTCCATCTACCATCCAAGTTTGGTTGAAAATCAACTTACGGTTGTGGAGTTATGTGTCATTAGGTTTGTGACGGACGGACGACGGACGGACGACGGACGGCATTTGGATCCCTAAGTCTCGCCTTCACCTCCGGTGGGCGAGACAATAAAAAGGTGTAGAGGTATCTCACTAAACACTGTACATCATTCTATTTGAACATAGCTGAAATCCATACATTTTATCCATATCATAAACTCAATCAAAATTGATCACGGACGGACATTAATTTCATCACGGACGGACAATGTAAATTCACTCAAATTCAATTCACTCTAGTTTTATTGTTTTCAAAGTTACCCCAATTTGGTTTGGATTTTCTTGTACTCTGAACATTAATCTATCATCAAACATAAATTAGTAGAAAAAATATGGGAAGTAAATTTTTCTGGTAGATGTTAACATTCCATTTTGAAATTTCCGTCCGTGATGAAATTAATGTCCGTCCGTGATCATTTTTATTGAGTTTATGATATGGATAATACGCGTATGGATTCAGCTTTTTATTCTTTATCAGAATAAAAACAAAAATAAAAGTGTGTTGAAGCATCTCACTAGACACTGTACATCATTTCATTTGAATATAGCTAAAATCCATACATTTTATCCATATCATAAATCAATCAAAATAATCGCAGACGGACATTAATTTCATCACGGACAGACAATGAGCAAATACTGAGCAGATTATGAATTTAATTTTAGTTCCAATTTGCAGTGAAAAATGGTGCTGAGAATTATTCAGAACTCAAATGGATGGAAACCTACAACTCTTCACAATTTTGGTGAAATCTTTCTTTGGCTGTTATTGGGGCTTAATTGTTGTCAGGAATTTTTTTTTAAACATAATTGGATTTGGAATGCAGATAGAGTTGGAAGCTACATGTATGCCAAAAAGCAGGAAATGAAATAGAGCAAGAATAAAGTCAAAAGCTGTATATTTCATCAATTGAAGCTTGCAGAAAGTGATGGAAAAGAAGAAAGTAGAATGCATATTCTGATAAGCAGAAAAAAAAATCATTTTTTCCATGTACAATATGGATTCACAATGCTTCTAACAGAACATGACATCACGTCCTTGAGACTTGTGAAAAGTACAAGAATTCCTTTTTTTTAAAGTCCATTTTGGAGCTAATTTTGAGCAAATTGCTGATCTGGTAATCTGAAAATGCATACAATTCATGTAAAGCTTGCACTACATGTGTTTAGAAGTTTAATTGGTATCTGATTTCAATTTTGGATTCGGTCAGGGCCTAAATACATGAGGGCTGGTGATGTGAAGGGGTGTCTCCACTTAATATGGACAAAAGATGAATTTGAAGAGAGCCTGGACAAGTGTTGTGGTCATACTTGATCCACCAAACAAGCATAATGATCAGCAACCTGTGAATCTTTTTGATTTACTTAATGGACATAAAAAAATATGTGCTCTTCGAAAATTAATGCCTAAAAATGTATGAACATGTATCATCATGATATATCATAAAAAGTATCAACATGATCATTGATCCACTGGATGTTGATTTGGTACCAACTATAGTATTCTTTAAATTGAAAAGAAGACAATGTGCATTAGGATATTTGATTTTGAAAAGAACTATGTTTAAAAGCAATCATATGGCTAGATTATTTTGTGTGTCTAGCATAGAAATCATGCTACTACAACTTAAATCAAGTTGTAGCAACTTAAATCAAGTTGTAGCAACTTGATCGAAGTTGTAGCAACTTGATTGTGCAACTAATATTGTTGAATCATATAAAAAAATGTACAAATCATCAATACAATAGCATTTGTTCCCCCAAACAAGTAATAAGAACTTCTTACAAGGTACTTCCAATGTATTTTAATTGTGTCTGTTCGTGATGTCCGTCCGAGATGTCCGTCCGAGATGGAAAATATTTGCAATTCTCTCAGAAGTTTGATATTGGTTAAGGATTCAATATGCTGAACATAGAAGCTAACATACCTGAGTATAAGTCGCATTAACAATTATTGGTCAAAGTTAAGCTATTTAGATAGAAACAATAAAAATGTTCAAAAATTCTGAAAACCACATTTCTATCATGTCCGTCCGTGATATGGCACATTTAGTGGCTACCTACATGTATGTTTGTAGGTAACCATGGCAACAAACTTTTTTCATCATTCAGCATACTTTGTCCTACCCTTCACTATAAAACACAAAGGAACAATGTTCATCTTATTCCTAATTTGTTACAAGCCTTCGAAGTTTTCAAAATCTATCAGATGTCCGTCCGTGATGAACCGATCACGCTCTGCATTAGTCTTTTAAAAAACTTGGCAGAAAGATGCTTTGCTCATGCATGCTCAATTATTCAGAATAATCTTCCTCAAAAATTAGACCCAAGTCACTCACTGGACTGAACTCTCGAACATAATCAAGAGGAAGAGGGTGGAAGCCGAAAGGGGGTTTAATATGTATCTTCTCTCTCTTTTTTTTAGGGATGCTATGTTATTTTCATATGGAATGACCCCCAGAGAGAGTTGTACCCCCCCCCAAAAAATAATGAATTACCTTCTTATTTCTAGTACGCCTTTCCTCCTTAGCCGGCTTTTCCTCCTTACTTTGCCTCTTCTCCTCAGTTTGTTTTTTCTCCCTAGATTGCTCTTCATCCTCAGATTGTTTTTCCTCCTTGGATTTCTGTTTCTTCTCAGACTCTTTTTCTTCAGACCGGGGACCTGCAGAAGGCGCTACTGCCGATGATGCTCGGTAACTACCGCACCTGAAAATTGTTGGAACTACATATTCCCGGAGCCTTGTAGTTTGCCCCGTTCTGTCAAAGCATCTTTCCTCAAAGTGATCCGAGCAGATGACTTTACTAACCGTGGGTATCCAATTTTTTTCTCTTCCGATCTGCGAAAGCCATACACGCAGCAAATCAGGTTTACGTAAGGGCAGTCTGAAAGAAATAAAAAGCATATAAATTTGGAGTGTTATGGCCCACCAGTGGACTAGTCTTCTGACTTTGAAACAGAGGCGCAATTTCCTTCGGCTAGAAATTCATCGAAATTGTGCGGCACTCAGCCCAGGTGAGGTGAATTGAATTGAAATGCCTTTGCGCTGTAAAAGGCTGTGGGGAATGAAGCCAGGGTAATAATATCCAAGTCCTTTGAATGCGCAAAGCCATAGGGACGTTATGGACATGTGATATGCACTATACAAGAACTGCATTATTATATTATCATTAAATGCTTGTACTTTGGCAGTCAGATTTTACTGCAACTTATGGTTCACCCATTGAAACATTACATGTGTCATGCACATGAAAATCACAGGCACAACACATGCAACACTTTCATGGGCTTATTACAATTTTTTTTTAAATTTTTTATGACCTGGAAGAGACATGCTATTTTTTCTATGAAACTCACCGAAGGATATAATTTCTCTACTTCTTCCTGTTCCTCTTTAGCTTTGTGTGCAAAAAAAAAAATTCTTAAAGTTGACGAGGATCGAATTTCACTTTGGGTATAAGAATTTTTTGCGCACAAGTTATATTGATATCAAAGACACTGCAAGGGAAAGACTAGGCACTTTAACTATTTTACACGCAAATCGATGCAAAGCGTTAGGTGAAGTCGGTAAAGTATCCCATCTTTTCATTGTATAGACTTTGGTATACCGTTTGTTGACAAACGAACAAACGCTTGTACTACTGTTTTTACTTTGAGATTTTTCTATTTTTTATAAAATTTGTCGTCACTTGAAAATAATTTTTTTAAAGTAGTGCTATCATCAGCAATGATAATCTACAAGCACTTTTTGAAGGTTTTGCATTAATTGGCGCCAATATTTTATGAAATAATCAAAGAATCGCGAATAAATGAATTACTAAACTAGACACAGTTAAAACTACCATAACTGATAAGCTGAATCAAGGTTGTGCATTTTATTAGCGCCACCATCGGAGACCTGGAAGAAACATGCTACATGTATGCCGCTGACAAGGCCGAGGTAGACCCTGATCGATTTTGGTTTAATGATTTCAATTCATTTTATTATTAAAGAAATATTCAAATTTAAATCTAAAGTTATAATTTACCGGGAATAGTCCCAGTGAGTAACTCTACGTGGACAGACCAAGTTTCGGCAAACATTACTTCTGTTATAAAGCGATGTTTACTGACTTCTCTAAAATCCACTGTGTAATCCCGTTCGTAGTGTGAGGTTTAAAGTATAGCTAACTTCGCACTAGTGTGAGGCAGTGAACAAGTGAAGGTCAACGGTAGCGCGGTCGGCATTACATGTATGGTTTGACCTACCCCTATCGACCATCTAATTTTCTAAGCATCATATCTGCAAAAATCAGTTTACCTAATTTTCGTCTCATTGTGCAGAAAATTAAGCATATCAGATTCCCATGCTTCTATCTACTCCGATTCTATTCATGTATATATTGCGAACAATGAATGCGACGATTTTACATCTGCTCATTTGCACCCTTCTTTTGAAACCGACCAGCCGACATTGACAAGATTCGGATCGGCCGTAAACTTAGTGGCGAAATATTTTGACTCTTCCAAATCAGTTCTATGTCAACATGCTAAATTGTCTCACTACTTCCACTGCGAGCTCTGGCACATGATTTCGACGATTGACGACGGATATTTGTTCTATAGCCGTTTCCTATCAGATTTCTTGGTATGAACAACTGTTTTCGGCAGGGTTCAGGTCTGGTCAATACAATTTTTGATCATTTCTACTAAATTTTTACCTTTAAATTTTATCCTTGTTTTTCACTTATAAAATTTATTCTTACCGCTCCTTTGCCTGGACAGTGGCACTCCACCTAGTGACCTTGCCCCGGGGACCTCGACACGTCTTCAGACTGTGTTCGGGCTGCCGCAGTAACTAGTGACCTGGGGCGGTATTCTGAACATTGTCTTTTCTCCATATTTTATCTTTTGTCAGAGATATGACAAAATCGGTATTCTGGTGGATGTCATAACTTTTGTCACAAAAATTGTCATAAATTTCGTCTCTTCTCTTTAGCGCGCACCAAAAATATGCGGATTTAAATGCGCGTAATCCTTTTATACAACCAAAAGATATGACAAAAGTTATGACAGGGGGGTAGCAGTCATAAATTTTGTCATAACTTTTAGTACCAAATATCCCGATACCCTGCCGACTGAATGTCAAGCATATAATGATATTGTTTAGATTAGATTGTGGTATTAGTTTCACTCATCATCCATGACAATTTTCAAAATTATTTTTTCATGCTACAATTAGTTAGGCCCTACATATTAATTCTTCCTTTTTTTTCTCTGTTTTCCTTCTCTTTCTACTTCTCCTCTAAAATCCTTCACAGCACCCTGTCTCTCTTTGTAATAAAGCGCATCAATATACGCGTACCAGCAACTGTATTGGGGATACGCCCTACCTGTCACGGGGCCTTCCTATTGGTTAGAAGGGCTCCCACTGGGAACTAACAATGATTTTGATTGGTTTGCTTCCAAAAACATGGGTGGGAACTTTGAGAGATATGACAAGGAAAAGACAATGTTCAGAATACCGATTTGTGACAATCATAGGGTTGTCACATCTCGGAGAGAAATGACAAAATTTATGACAAAAGTTATGACAGTGTTCCAGAATACCACCCCAGGTCTCCTGCCGCAGTCCCGCGCGTACCGTTTGTAATACCAGTACGCGATAAATCTGGCGGGAAATCCAACACCCTTCCAAATATTGCACGATCCCAAACATCAGACATATTGGCCGAATGAATGAAGTCGCACGCAACCGAGTGAAGAGGTCCAATGTTCGGAGCCGAAAGAGGTCCATTTGGTAAGTAAATTAAAATCATCATTATTTACCGATTTCTGTATCAAAATTATTGATAGTAATAATTAAAATCAGCATCGAGGCACAAACTTGACCCTCAAAAAAAGGAAAAGTTCTGTCTTGTTCATTCTCCTTCTGTCAAAAGTTGAAAACAAAATGGCCGAATGATACCGAGAACGAATGCGACATAGGGGTCTAACTTTTCCTTTTTTAGCTATCACAGCCGGTTCGACTTTACAACACTCTCGTATCTGTGACCGTGCTAAATTGGCGAGATCAATAACATAATTTCTACAAACAGTCAAACTTTTAAAAAAATTAAAAATGACCTACATGATATACAAAATCATTACTTTTAAAAATTACATCGTGTACTTTGAGGTCCATAATAATCCATTTTACAGAGACAATCTTGTCACTCGTACATCCCCAAAAAAGTTGCCATGAAAATATCAAGTTTCGCAAGATTTGACTTCAGGGTTGTATTTTCTCTCTCATATCATCGCCATTCGATGAAACATCAAATTTCTTTCTATGCGAGCATGATTTCGAATTCGAAAAGTTCTTTTGATGCTAAAAATGAAATGGATCGAGCTCTGTGTGTCTCTAGCTAGTGCAGTGGTCACCGGTACGGTAGAACATGCAATCTGCACGTGGTGTGTGTGTGTGCATGCATGTATACAATTACAAGTCATGTGCAATCATAAGGCGTGAAACCAAAGGAGACAAAGGGGGTATGTTAGCCCCCCTCTTCATTTTGACAGCAAATGGGTTACATCAGGAATGGAACTAAGTGGTATATCTCTTTTCAAATATAGTATATTGACACCAGGGGCAGATCCAGGATTTTCCAAAGGGAGGAGGGCACATTTTCCCATGGAAAAAGTTGACAAGCAAAAAAAAAATGTTTTCAACAAAATGAAGTACATTTCGTCCACGAAAAAATTTTACAAGCAAAAAAAGGGGGGGCACACTTTGTTTTAAGTTTTAACAGCATTTTGACATTACAAATTTTAATTGTGCCTCTAGGGGGGGCACGGGCCAGCTGTGCCCCCTGGATACGCCAGTGCTTGACACCAGAGGTTAGTTACAAGGTATACCCCACCCCCCATTTAAATGTTTCATTTCAATGCAAGTAAAATATGTTCATGCCCTGCACTTAAAATTTGGGAAGCCTGCAGCATACAGTATGCCTCCTGTACATGATCAGTGGAGGATCCAAGGGGGGCACATCCAACCCGCCCCCCCCCCCCTTGAGGGCCATTATCAAAATTTTTAATATAAAATGCTTTTACACGTGTACCCTCCCCCCTTCGAAAGTCATAGCATATATTTTTAATAGGAATATATATATTTTTTTGCTTTTCAAATTTTACCTGGACGAAATGAAATGCATTTTTAGGTGAATTTTTGTTAAACTTTTTAAAGGAGTTATGGGTAATTAAAGATCAAATTTTCAAAACCCATTCCGCCGCATAATGTGATGCCTCAAAATTTTTGCGATAAACATTTCATGTTTGAAAATTGCTCCACTTCATTCCAAGAATATTTTTCCTCAAGTCTTGCAGAACTTTTGAGTCCAAATTTACGATGCTCGGGTATGCAGTTTTTAAATTATGCAACATTTAGTAGTACATGTCAGCCCCCAAAATGCTGAAATACATGATTTAATTTTCAAAAGCGAAAAAATAGGTGAGAAAATGTCTTTAGTATCAGTTGTTTAAAAAAAAAATTTGTTAGAAATGCCATGAAGAATATGTACAGCACAAATTAGCACTCTACAAGCTTTAATTACTGAATTAGAACAGAATATATGATTTTATGAATAAATTAGCATATAATTATTTCATATAAAATGAAGTATATACATGTAAATATATACTCAGTGAAGTTTAGCTCTACAAATTAATGTAATTTTTCTACCATCTTGTAAATTTTTATTGCCATATCATGATCTTTTGCAGACAAATGGGGGGATCAAGCATATTCATGCTAATTCATTCATGAGATTATGTTTTTGGCTGCCAACACTCAGATATGAGAATGTCTTAAAGTCGAACCGGCTGTGAAAGCTACAAACTGGACCCTCAAAAAAAGGAAAAGATCTGTCTCGTTCGTTTTCCTTCTGTCAAAATTAAAAACAAAATGGCCGATCAATACCAAAACGAATGTGACATAGACGTCTAACTTTTCCTTTTTTTAAATTAAGGGATTGAGAGTCCAGTTTGTGCCTCGATGTCCGGATACTAGTATAGTGAGACCACCACATATCGACCACCTCTTTTGAAACCGACCACCTTGCGCGCATTAAGATTATTGTGTATTACAAACGATACGCGCAGGAGAGTAGGTGCAGTGTCCATAGGTAAGAATCGATATTTCAAGAGAAAAAGAGGAAAAAGGCAAAAATTTAGCAGAATTCATCAAAATTGTTTTGACTAGACCCGAACCCGCCCCGTTTCCGATAGGAAATGGCTTTATTTAGTCTTGTTTAGAACAAAAATCCGTTGTCAATTGTCGAATCATCATGTGCCGGAGCTCGCAGTGGAAGTAGTGAGACGATCATTTAGCATGTTGACATCATAGAATTGATTTGGAAGAGTCAAAATATTTTGCCACCGCGACAAGAATCGGCCTTTAACTTTTAGTTTAAGTTTAACTTAAAGCATGTAAAGCATGTAGTATCGCGCACTCATGGGATCAATGCATCTCGCGTGCAAAGGATTCATATGCACATGGTGCACGCGAATTTTTCACACCCTTTTTACTAAAATAACTATGCCATTCCTTTTAAAATAATGTTTCTAATTGTGCTATGACACTTACCGAACCATATGGATCGTTTCTTGTCTTCTCTTTGGTGTGTTTTTAAGAAAAAAAAACATTTTCTCGTGATCTTCACGTAGATACCGCAGGGTCATCGTGGTTGTAAACTTTTGCTTAAAGAGGGCGCGCGATATTATTCACAAGATGTTTGTTTACGGTTCTGCAGCTTGTACTGCTAGCTTCATTTTAGACGCTCAGCATTATTTTCCTCTTTCTGTTTTTTTTTTTTGCTGTCAAGCGGTATTTTCTATTGTAGCGCCATCAGCGATGATGAAATGTAAAGAGTCGCCTTGAAATGAAGAAAAATTATGTCACATTAATTCGTTAGTTTGTTTCCTATTTTTTTGTACTTTTTTCTTCTTCCTCATCTATGATCAAAGGTGAATACCTTTTTTTGATATCTGTTCTAAAAGCTGGACATTTTAAATATTTTGTTCAAGTAAATAAATCAACAGGATAGTAATCAAAATGCGATAGAGCTGCCCGAGCTGAAAATTCTGATACAAGGACTTGAAAATAAAACATTCTGAGCACTTTTTATAACCATGATGAGGAGACCTATATATATATATATATATATATGTATATGAAATAAGCTAACACGAAAAAAAGACGTTTTGGGGACTGTTAAATAAGAATTCATGAGTGGGATAGGTAACTATCTATTCTATTCTTGTTCGTTTTCTATTATTATTTGTGTGTTGTGTTTATTTTTCTTGAAGCACCAAAAGGTGGACATGTCCGCTAAGATATATTAACGAAGTCACCATTATTATCACAAGCTAACGGATCAAAATGCGAGCGTGAAACGTGAGCTTCTTTTTTTTCTTAATTCAGTCTTAACGATACTTTTTCATCATATTTTAAAGGTGAATCTCATGATTCAAAATGATAAATGCTTGTCGCACGGGCAGAAATAGCGGGACCAATAGTTATTTTCAATATTCCGAACTGCATTCTGGACGTTGTATAACTTATAAGCGCCTTTGTATAACAATTAAAAGGGTAGGCCTATTTACCTTACAAATTATGCGAGCGCTGAACTTTTGGACATTTAAACCTCAACAAATGGACATTTTAAAAATATGAACAACATCATAAATGTCACTTACAAAAATGATGCCAGCGCGAAGCTCGCGCTTAGAGTTTTTGATATTGATGACAGGACTGTATCTAAATGAAAAATAATGCGAGGGCATTTGCGCTTAAGATTTAAATTTGGGATTTGAAAAGTCCGACAGATTACCTATACTTTTAAAAGAGGAATGACCTCCAGAATTCAAGCGCGAAGCGCCAGTAGATTTATGTTGAAGTTTAGACCTAGAACAGGGACGTTGAACCTTTATAATCATGAAAAAGATGGTATTTTTATAAATAAAACATGGGAGTCTAATTTTGTTTTAGTGTTAATATTCAGATCTTCAAACTTGACATTTTCCTATCCCCTTCATCATCCCCTCTCCTTCTCCCTTTCCCCATTTTCGTTCTCCCTTCTTTTCTTCTCTCCCTTTCCCTTCCCTTTTTCGCTTTTCCTTTCCCTTCTTTTATTTCCTTTCTCCCTCCCCTACTCTTTTCTCGCTCTTTCCATTTTTCTTTCCCTCTCCCTTCCCCTCTTCCTTTCTTTTGTTTTCTTTCTATTTTATGGTCTCCTTTTCCCTCTCTCTCCTTTACCTTTCCCCCTCCCCTGATCTGTCTTTTCTTGTCTCTCCTTCCCTTTCCCGCCCCCTCCATTCCCTTTCTCGCTTTTTCCTTTCTCTTCTTTTCTTTCCTTTCTCCCTCCCCTACTCTTTTCTCGCTCTTTCCATTTTTCTTTCCCTCTCCCTTCCCCTCTTCCTTTCTTTTGTTTTCTTTCTATTTTATGGTCTCCTTTTCCCTCTCTCTCCTTTACCTTTCCCCCTCCCCTGATCTGTCTTTCATTGTCTCTCCTTTCCTTTCCCGCCCCCTCCATTCCCTTTCTCGCTTTTTCCTTTCCCTTCTTTTCTTTCCTTTCTCCCTCCCCTACGACTTGAATAGAGAATGTTCGATAGGAAAATTTCGCATTTCGATTGTTGTTTGCGTAATTTCCACCGCAGTATGAGGATGACCAAGGACGGATCGAACGAAGTATCCTGGTTGAGATTTGGAGGTAAGCGATAAAAACACTTTAATAAATAATTTATAATTCCTTTTTCAAATATACTTAAATAAATCATATGATCAAGATTAACATAGTGGACAAATATTGAAAGGCTTGGCGTAGTTTAGTCCCTCACATTCGTGTGATGAATGAAAACGTCAAAATGCACTATGAAATCACGTGTGTTGTGCGAGGTTAGTATACTAACCTCGCATGTTGTGTGAGTGAGTATCGCGGGTGGTCGGTTTCAATTTTATTTTATTTGAAGTGCTATTCCGACCACTCTAGGCGACACCCCAATACTTACCCGTGCTAATAAACTGGGACTCCACTCACGCGCATTTGGGCCGCCCTAGCTTAGAACTAAGCAATATTATCTAGAAATTGTTACATTGTAGTCATTAAATATGTTCTATTAAATAAATTGATAATGTTTAATCGGTACTCACCGGTTCTTTTGTTGCATTTTCAGACCATTTCTCACAATTCTTCGTAAATATTTGCGGCAAATTTTGTCGCCATAGACAGCTTAGCATCCATCTTTATTGATAAATGGAGCGCCCTTTACGATAGTTGTTAATGCCGCGGAGAAATCGTTAGGCATTTTGGCCTGTGTTCAAGGCGTTCTTTCTGTTTTATTTTTTATATTGAAGATTGTGCATTTGTTGAATAGCGCCGTCTACGTCAGGTATGAGATCGAGTGTATAAATACACTCTTCCAAAATAATTATGATTCCGACCTGGCGCTGTTTAACTTCAATCTCTTTCACCTAAATTAGCGATGAATGCTAGCATTATAAAATATATATTATTAACGTCTGACGAAAAGAATAACCAACCGATCAGCTGACGAGAACGCGAATCACGTGATCTTCATATCAGCTTCGATCGCGAGTCAGAAGAGAAGAGCAGCTGCCCAGAAAATCAGGAAAAAGCCGTGAAAATGTAAGTTCCCCTTCATTTCTTTCATTTTTTGTTGTTGCTAACGATGCATTTACACTATAAAATTATAATTTAAATAAGAGAAAGGAATATAGCTTGTACTTGTGATATAATATATAAATATCCTGTTCTCAGAGATTTCTAACCAAGAATACCACTGATGTCGCCTATGAGGTCCATACATGTAATGTTGGACCTCATTGGTACTAGGAGTGATTCCGACCCCATTCTAGTTTTCTACCCCATTTTGGAGAGAATAATATGTTTGACTAGTAATAGTATTTATACACGGACGACTCCTGGGCTCCGGCCCGCTTCGCGGGCCGAAGCTCCCTGGATTACATAGAAAGTAGACTACATAATTACTAGTACTAGTAGTAGTAGAACTAGTACATACAACACAATACATGGGACTACATAGATCTACATCACGTACAAATCGTGGCAGTGCAGTTGTAAACATATTAAAAGTAACTCGATAGTCATGGTTTGAAATGTAAAATTTACCTATGCCACGATCTTCCAGGCACAACCGCTCGATCCGTGTGATTTGGGCAGATAGGAACACAGCATTTGGGCATCTTAACGCATTCTCAATAGTACAGTCACTACGAAAATCGGCCTTTATCGAGTTGACCAACACTGCGGCATGCCAGCGCCACAGTCGAGATGAGTGCTATAACTATACCTCGAGCGAAGTTCGTGCAGGTGTCATAACGAACTGGCCCGGGTCCAAAACGGCTAGCTGAACGGGCCCGCCAGATCCAAATGACTGGTTCAAATTTTTGCCGAAACGATAGGAGAGCCGCCGTTTGGTTCCACATTTATCAAATCTTTCTAAGGTAGATATTATAATTATTTACTTTGATAAATGTTTCAAAATATATCTTAGTGTAATTTTTGATGTAATTTGAATATTATCTTAGAAATAATGATTTCTATAATTTTGTTTAAACTTTTAAAGGTAATAAATATATTCTATAAATATTTGTTTTGATCAAATGTTTCGATATATATATATATATTGGTATAATTATTAATGTAATTTTAATATCATTACAGAGCCGATTATTTCTATAATTCTGTCTAAAATTCAAAATGTTAATTGGTCTCGATAAGAGGTATTTCAGCCTCCTACGGTACCAATAGGCTACACTTTTTTTGCGCACGCGACGTGCGTATATTGCAGCGCGCTGGACAGTTGACATACGGCAGGGGTTCTCAAACTTTTTCTTTGAAGGGCCAGATGAGACTCCAAATAGACCTGAAAGGGCCAGGATGAAGTGGATAATTAGAAAAAATGTGCGCGAAGCGCAAAGACCCTTGCGGTCGGGGTCCTAGATGCTCTCTTGTGCAATCTGGCCCTATTTTGGGAGCATTAATCCAGCAAATTTATAACAGTTTCATATGGAACGCAGGCAAAATTAGAAAAGCTTTCAAAATACAGCGAGAGTCAATATTAATGATAACAAAATTGTAGTACTTTGTTAAAAGGAATCTAGATTGTACCTGTACATACCTGGTATTGGGGAGACAGATAATGTCTTGAAGTATCAATATTTTTTGTAGTCAAAGTAGATTGAATAATAGAGCATGTCTGTCGTAGACTCTAACAAGGATTTCAGTCTCCTAGTCTCTTTCAATATGGGAAAAGTGACAGTCTGTCAACAAAAAGTTGCTTGAACCTTGGCACAAAAGGCGTAATTGCCAGACGAAGGCACTGGTGCAAATCTTCTCTGGTCAAGCAGGGGCCGCAGAAGCGGCGGGGGGGGGGGGCTTCTGCCCCCCACTTTTTTCCAAAACCATGTACAAAAACGTAAAAATGACCATGATATGAATTTTTTTTTGCATGGCCAGCCCCCCCCCCCCCCCCCCCCCCACTTTGAAAACCGTTCCACGGCCCCTGTCAAGGTACTTCGGTATGAGTTAGTTCTTTAAAATGTTCATTGTGGAAAATGCAATTTCGCACCTGTTTGTAGGTCCAAACATGGTGAGAACAGCGCTGGTCATCTAATAAGAAAGTAGATCGAACAGACAGAAAAGACTCCACTAAACTTTTTTTAAAAGTCAAATTTATTTGACTGCCATTACTTTTATTACGGTTAGGTCTACATGGATACACAATGTAATCATATTGAGCTATACGTTTCATATTGTGACTTAAAAGTGATTAAAAAACCCAACAGAGTCTCGCGGGCCGGATTAAAAAGCTCCGCGGGCCGGATCTGGCCCGCGGGCCGTACGTAGTTCGAGAACCCCTGTTCTATAATAATGTGAGCCCATGTACGAGTGAAGGTGTGTTTGATTTAAGAAAACATTGAACATATGAAAAGTAAAACTGTTTTGAGAATCGTCTAAAAATCGTCTTATCCATGAAATCTTCAGAGATTTAGCATGTATGTAAATATCTATCATTTTAACCACGTACGCCTTTATCACACAGTTGACACATTTGCCTTTTACCTATGTTATCAGGTTTGTTTCCCCATATAAATGCATAGAATGAACGATTTATATCTTTAATTATTGCCTGACTTGGTTCTGGAAGTGAAGGCAATAAATAATTTAGTTTCGGTACCAACAAAGATTTTACTACAGTAATTCTTCCCAGAACGGTTAAAGTTCTTTTAGACCATGAGACAATTTGACGTTTTATTTCTTTATTTTTTTTCAATATAGTTATGGTGGACCATTTCTACTAGATTAACCGAAAAATCTATACCCAAGTACCTAGAGTAGCCCTCTGATACCCAATTTAATATTATGCTCAGGACGAAGTTGCTTTTTACAAAATCTATTTTTCTCTATCCATATTGCATAAGTTTTTGATATATTGACCTTAAGGCCCGACATTTTTTTCAAAATGACCTAATATTTCCAATGCACCTTAAATCTTCTTTTGAACCGTTAAGTGTAAAAAGTTGTGTCGTCAGCATATTGTTGTAGCTTACTATATTTTCCTTCTACATGGAAACCAATAATATCATTGGAAATAATGTCTAACTAAAATTCCTAATATTTCACTAGCAAGTAAAAAGAGATAGGGTGATAACGGATCTCCTTGGCGACATCCTCTTCCTATATTAAATCTTTTTGTACAAAAACCATTCACTGTTACACAAGAAGAAGCATTTGAATAAAATACATGAATCCATTTCTTAGATGACGGACCGAATTGAAAAAAGTCAAAGACATTAATTAGAAATTTATGCGATACACAATCGAATGCTTTTTTTTTTTAATCAATCATTAACAGCATACCAGGTATATCATTGAGTACAGTGTAAAGGAGAATATCATAAAGCAAGCGAATGTTTTCTTCAATAAAACGTCCTTTCAAAAAACCCTTTAGATTTTCATTTATTTAGAGGGAACGATTTGCTATACACCCAGTTGCAATTTTATATATAACATTTAAAAGTGAAATTGGTCGCCAATTTGGTAATAAATGTCTTGGCTTATTTTTCTTGGGAATTAAAGTAATCACCCCCTAAGTTTTGTGATTTCAAAGAACCTGTTATATACGCGAAATTCAAAGATCTGACCATGAATAGTTTTAGATATTTCCCCCCAAAAAAGCGTAAGAATTCAACAGAGAATCCATCTTGCCAGGGAGATTTATTATTTTTCATACTTTTTAACCACTTCCTTTTCTTCTAAAGGTCCTTCCAGTATGTTGGACATTGGAGTTAACTTGGGAATATCCGGAAAACTCAGTATTGCCAAATCTATATCTTCGGTGTTCCTTTTTTCATAAAGTCTTGAATAAAATCGAAAAATATCATTGGATATTTTATCTTGTCCAGTGATCACTTCTCCATTTTCTGTAGACAATTGTCTTATTTCTTTATTAACTTTATTTTCTTTTTCTAAATTCAGGAAATATTTCGATGTTTTTACACTACATTCCATCCACTTTATTTTAGATCTCATAATAATTCCATCAATACTATTCAAACGGTATGATTCAAGTTGTGATTTTTTTATCATTAATTTTTACAAATAAACTTATCTTATCATTTGAATTCACTATAGTCTTTGTTTAAGTATTTCAATATTCTTCTCCAATTCTCAGTGTTCGTTTATCTTTATTTTGTTTCTTGACGAATTAACTGTAAGATATAGATTAAGCCCTCAAAAGCATTATCAGAGTTTCAAAGATAACTGGTCATTGATAGAAAGTTCACAATTTCCAACTACAGTATATTATCGTTCTCATCGAACATCACCTCATTTGTAGCGTAATATGTAATATTGTTTCTTTAATAGTTTTGATAATCCTTCACACAAATTGATCATCCTGTAATAAAGAATATTTGAATTTCCATATACCAGGGCCCCGCTTTATCTCAATTTCAAACTTAGGAGGACCAATGAATTGTCTGTTCTATAACCTGACAAAATTTCCGATTTTTTTATGGACAAGTGATAACAATTCTGAAGATATAAGGAAAAAATCTAACATTCCTTGCTTAAAAGGGTTTGGCTGACACCACGTATAATGCCACATCACCGAAAACCTGATTCTCCATGGATCACATAAATCTACATCACATTTCATATTGTTAACCTGAAAGCTTGCTCTAGGATTATTCATGTGTAAAAAAACGATGGGTATCTAGAATCTGGTCCTGAACAAGGTTCCAATCTCCACAAATAATCAAATGTGAATTTTCGAAGTCAATGATGATTATGTTGTAAGTCGATGTAAGATTCCGGAATATCAGTATTCGGGCCGTATAAAGAAAACCAATGTAATATCATACTCGATTCCAATTTTGGAAAATACTTATTTTGCTCAATTTTTTACACTTTTGCCAGGTCGCGGGTGGAGCGAGAGACCCAAAAATCCGTTCGAAAGCGATCTTTTTTATTTTTTGTATATCGACACATCTGGATGCTAAAAAACGCCTAAGGGCGAAGACGGCTGGTTTCAAGAACAATTTTGGAAAATACTTATTTTGCCTAATTTTGGACACTTTTGCCAGGTCGCGGGTGGAGCGAGAGACTCGTAAATCCGTTCGAAACAGATCTTCTTTATTTTTTGTATATCGACCCATCTGGATGCTAGAAGACTCCTCAGGGCAAAGACAGTTGGTTTTTTATTTATTTATTGATATATTCATATTCCACAATCATCAAAGTACATTTATAATAAATCATTTTAACACTAAAAAAAAAATGCATAACACACAGGATTGAAACGTAGCAATGAAATGAAAAAAGTGGAGGGGTCTACTAAAAAGCAAAGCTTGTAAAATGTAGACCCCCTATCAAAATGTTATACAAGGGTAATATGATATAAGTAGAGTAAAATAATCAGCAAAATTCTATAAAATTATATATAAACACTGTAACACAAATGGATTTACACTATATACAAAATTAAATATTGACTTTAAAATAATCAATAATACCGTGGGTAAGTATGAGGTTCACAAAATATTTGATTGAATCAATAAGAATTCAGAATAAATTTTTTGATGAGTAATTTAAATCGGTTTAGATTAGCTGCCTCTTTTATTACTCTGTCCAGAGAATTCCAGAGTTTTGGTCCTGTGAAAAATACAGTTTTGCTAGAAAATACTGTTCTACTTTTGGGTAAGTGATAGTCATTTGAATGTCTCGTATTATATGAATGTAAAGTATTGTTTCTCATAAATTTCTTTTGTAGGACATTAGGTACACTATTTCTATCTAGCTGATACATGAATTGGAATAGTTGCAAGCGGTACAGGTCATTGACTTTAAGGATACGTTTATGACGAAACAATTCATCTGTATGAGCTCTAAAGGACATATTGCATATTATTCTCAGTACTTTTTTCTGAAGTAGCAAGACTTTATTGAGTCTCGTTTGAGAGGCATTACCCCATGCCAGAATTCCATAATTAAGATATGGTAGAATCAATGCACAATACAACATGGATAGCGCCTGTGCTGGAAGAGCGTTTTTAAGCTTATTGATGACTCCAATATTTCTTGCCACAGTTTTGCAAATATTGTTGATATGAGCATTCCACGTAAGCTTGTGATCAATAGTAAGACCTAAGAATTTTGTTGTTTGCACCTCTTTGATTTCAGTATTATCTAAAAGTATTTGATGCGGTAGATGTTTCAATGAATGACTAAAAAGCATATAATTAGTTTTTTGCAGATTCAATGACAGTTTGTTGGCTGTAATCCAGTTTGTTACTTTTTTAAATTCTGCATTCATAGTGCTCACAAGTACATGTGGATCATGATGTGTAAAGAAAATATTGGAATCATCAGCAAAGAGAATAAATGAGAGAACATGAGATGAATTTTTCATATCATTAACATAAAGTACAAATAGCAAAGGGCCAAGAATACTACCTTGTGGAATTCCACAGGAAACTGGCCTTGTTGGAGATTCTGATTCATTTACTGTAACAAACTGAATTCTATCAGTAAGATAACTCCTAAACCATTGTAAAGCTGTCCCTCTGATACCGTAATTTGATAGCTTACATAATAGTATTTCATGATCTATTGTATCAAACGCTTTTGAGAAGTCGAGGAATAACCCTACGGTGTGATCAGAATTGTCAATAGAAGTAGATATTTTATTTATTAATGTCAATATAGCATGAGTTGTATTATGTTTTTCTCTAAAACCGAATTGATTATCACATATAATACTATATTTCTTAAGGAAAGCAACTGTCCTTTTATAAATTATCCTTTCAAGAATTTTTGAGAACGAAGTTAACAAAGATATTGGGCGGTAATTACTAGTAATTAATTGGTCTCCCTTCTTGAAAATGGGTATAACTTTAGCTATTTTCATCTTCTTTGGGACCAGGCCAAGCTGCAACGATAAATTAAATATATGAAGCAGAGGATCAGCAAGAGAATGTATAATGTTTTTCACAACTCTATTTGTAATGCCATCATAACCGGGAGTCTTTTCTGCTTTCAAATTAAATACAATCTCAAGTAATTCTTCTCTATGAACTGGAGTAAGAAATATTGAACTTTCATTTTGTTTATCCAAAAAGTCCTTAAACGAATTTTCTACAGGCATAATATTTCCAGCTAACTTTGGTCCAATTTGAGAGAAATATGTATTAAATTCATTTGCTATAGAATGAGTATCTTCAACCATATTTCCATCTACACATAATTTATGAACAGCACTAGATTTGTTAATTTTGTTTAGAGCCCCATTTATTGTTTTCCATGTATTTTTAAGGTCGTTTTATATGAATTTAATTTTTCTGAATAAAACCTCTTTTTTGCTATTCGGAGAGTAGTTGTTAAGGTATTTTTATAAGACGTGTATCTATTCCTTGAAATATCATTTGGATTTGATATATAAGAAACATACAGATTATTTTTCCGATTTATAGACCTTAATATCAATTTTGAAACCCATGGGAGCTTTGGAACACGTTTATAATCGTAATTTCGATATTTCTTTAAAGGAACACAAGAATCTAAGCAGTCATTGAAAGATTTCAAAAATATGTCAAATGAGTCATCGACATTCACATTCGAGTTATAAACGTCAGACCAATCAACAGAGCTTAAATCTTCTTGAAGGCGTTCAATATTTTTATCACTAAAGTTGCGACAGATCCTATATTTCTTTTCCATTTTTGCGAGTGATTGCATTGTTTGGATATGGGTAAAAATAAGAAAATGATCGGACATGTCTGTCGTTACAATGCCAGCTTTCGGAAGAGGGTGAGAGTTACAGAATATATTATCTATAAGCGTAGCAGAATGATCAGTAATACGGGTTGGTCTAGAAATAATAGGCAAAAAAGTAGAAGATAACATTAATTCAAGGAAATCATTTGTTAAAGAGTGATTACTGGTCAAGAGATTAATATTGAAATCACCAGTGATGATACAATTGTTATTTATCAATTCTCCGTTTTGCAAAAGTTCATTAGTAGCAAGTAAAAAATCTTCTATACAAGAAGTTTGAGGAGGTCTGTAGATGACACCTATTAGAGTTTTCTTATCTTTTTGAATTTTTACTTCTACAAATAAGGATTCGATGATTTCATTCATATATTCAAATTCATGTCTAATTGCATAATCAAATGAAGACGGAATATATAATGCTAGTCCACCTCCAATTTTATTTTTCCTATTGTTTATAACAATATCATAATTCGGGAGGGTGCATAAGGAATTCGGGGTTTCCGTGAACCAAGTTTCAGTAAGAGCAATAATTGGGGGATTGGCAAACTGTGTATTTTCTAATAATAATCGTAATTTCTCGAAGTTTTGGTTAGCGCTTCTTATATTCAAATGCAAAATAAAAACATCATCTTCTCCAATCAATTTAGCATAGTCTTTGAATGAATTTTCTGTATAATATGGAGAAGAGGAAAGATTGTATGCTTTATCATGAATATCGAATTCAACTTGAAGTTCATCAAAATTATTTGTAAGAATATCAGTAGAAAATCTATCAAATGGAGTATAATGATTTGAGATAACATTGCTTTTATCTTGATGATTTAGTAATAAGAAATCATCATTATTCAGATGATAAAAGGGGAAATCACGCATATTATCCACCATTATGAAATATAATATATTGCCATTTTAAAACAAAATCTTTGTTAGCTGAGCATATAAAGCATTTTTTAGATTTGATACCATCATGACCAAAAATTCGAGTTCGGAAAATACTACAGTTGTAATGGTTAACAAAATAAAGATTATCTAATACAATTATTAACGGGCGATGAAGAATATTTGCACACAAAAATAAGTAAAATGACCTCCATAAAATGTCTGGTATTGAAACATTATTGAAAGGGCAGTGAAGGAATGCAAAATATACCACGGAAAATAACACAGATATTGAACAATGCGAAAAATTTTGGGACGAGAATTTCATAATAAATGAAAAGAATACTGGAAAATCGAATAACATGGAATGGGTGAAGGATAGTCCTACTACAGTTTGGAAAAGTCCTCTCTGGAATGAATGATGATCTTCTCATCCTTCCTTACATAGATTCGGCCATTCTGGGTCCACAAGAACTTGTATCCGGCATCTCGGCGGGCCTTGTTGAGATCTTTCATTAGCTCCTTAGTGGAAGCGATCAAGTTTTCATTGAGGTAGATCTTGCCATCGCTGTTGTATCCAAGATCTTTTGTGCTGAGGGTCTTCAGCTTTCTTCTTCCATCATACATGATGTTCCGAGCACGTCTTGTGGTGAATCGCACGATGATTGGACGGGCTCTGTTATCAGCTTGGCGCTTGGAACCCAGCCGATGAACCACATCGAAGTCGGATGCTGCAAGCTCTGGGCTGATGTGTTTTGCAATATTGAGTATGATCCTTTCAGGAACCTCTCCCGGTCGTTCTGGTACACCTGCCACCTCCAAGTTGACTCTCCTGTGGTACTGGTCAAGATCGTTAAGCTGGAAGGTCAACTCACTGAACCTCTTCTGAAGACAGATGTTCTGCTCCCTCAGTTCTCTGTTCTCCTTTTCAATCTTCTCGGCCTTCAACTTCATTTCCCCAAATTTCTCGTTGAGGAACGACAGCGAGTTGACAATGCTACTTTGTCCCTCTCGTACACTGTCGATCGACTGCTCCAAAACGGTCAGCTTAGCATTCAAGGAATTGGAGAGTTTCCCTAGCTCATCCTTGATTAGTGATAGAAGATAGCTCTCATTCGTCTCTACGTTATCACCAGAGTTGTTTTTCGACGACTTTCTCTTCCCAGACATCGTTGACGTCACAATGACAGGAAACAATTAGAATTACGCGCACAAAGAATGGTTGCGCAAAGAGATACCAGTGATGCGTTCCATCCAGGCCAGTATGCGTTTAATGATGCGTTGCTAGGCAATGACGCGTAAATGAAGTTATTTTTAGAAGTTTATTGACACTTTCCTCTCCAAAATGATCGAAATTTCAAGCAAAAAACGTTCGATAATATCCAAATAAGTTATCCAATTGAAAAATGAGTATATCCTTGATATCCGCTATCCAGTTTCTGATACAACCATATAAATCGTTTTCACAAAATGTCAGGAAACACGGCAAAATTGCACAAAATGTCAGAGCACTTTTAAAACACGTCTGACCTCTCCAAAAATTCTGCTTATAATGGTTTGGGGGGGTTTCGGGGGCAATTTTGGAAAATAGTGATTTTACTCAATTTTGGACACTTTTGCCAGGTGGGGCGAGAGACCCGAAAAACCGTTCGAAACAGATCTTCTTTATTTTTTGTATATCGAACCATCTGGATGCTAGAAGACTCCTCAGGGCGAAGACGGCTGGTTTGGGGGGGTTTCGGGGGCAATTTTGGAAAATACTGATTTTACTCAATTTTGGACACTTTTGCCAGGTGGGGCGAGAGACCCGAAAAACCGTTCAAAACAGATCTTCTTTATTTTTTGTATATCGAACCATCTGGATGCTAGAAGACTCCTCAGGGCGAAGACGGCTGGTTTGGGGGGGTTTCGGGGGCAATTTTGGAAAATACTGATTTTACTCAATTTTGGACACTTTTGCCAGGTGGGGCGAGAGACCCGAAAATCCGTTCAAAACAGATCTTCTTTATTTTTTGTATATCGACCCATCTGGATGCTAGAAGACTCCTCAGGGCGAAGACGGCTGGTTTGGGGTGGTTTCGGGGGCAATTTTGGACACTTTTGCCAGGTCGCGGGTGGGGCGAGAGACCCGAAAATCCGTTCGAAACAGATCTTTTTTTAATATAATTAAATTATGATAAATTATTTAGAACATATCAGTCATTGAGAAAAGATGTTGAAAGGATGTGAAATGAAGAAAGATATGGAGGGCATTTTATGAAGACTTTTATCAGTGATTATCACTAATTTGATCTTAGCCAATCAGATGCTATGTTTTACAGTAGCTTTTAACATCTGATGGTGAAATTCACCGACATAGATATTTATGAAATGCTCCCCTTAATGGATAGTACAGGGAGGTATGGAGAGAGAATGCAATTGGTCGATTCACAGGTAAACTTGTAGAAAGAGGGGGAAATATAGGGGAGGAGGGGGAATAGAGAGGAGGGGGGGGTAATGAGATAGGGAACATATTAAAGGCAATAAGGTGGTAGTATTGTCCAAGGGTGAATAGAGAGACTACAAAGGAAATTAACACACTGATTCATTTGGTAGGAAAGAGAAAAGATGGGGGTGGGGGAAGAGAGTGTTGGGGATGGGGCAAAATGTAGAGGATGTGGGTAAAGTTCCCACCCCCCCCCCAAAACAAAAAAATTGCTTGGAAAATCAATGCATTGTCTTCCTTACTCTTAGCTATGCAGGGTATCATGGAACTTGAAAATAAAGCACCTACATCAAGGATGGGGTATATCATGCACGACAGTGTCCAGCGGTGGTGGCATCGTATATTGTGTGATTTGGTCAAGAAGGCTCCCAGCTCAGATCAGCCTGCTGGCCATTTTGTGAGGTTTGCTCCATTGAATCAAGAGGTCAGCTGCTATGGCAACCTCCTTACTTGAATGAATCTTCTTGGCTGCTGGTCATTTTTTTTAAAACACTTTCTTTGATAAATAAATCCCTTGGAAAATGACAAATTCTTGCTCTTTAGTGATGCTTATTTGTGTGTTGCCTGCCCTTTTTCTATTGTCATCTCCCCTTTTCCTATTCTTTGTGACCCCCCCCCCTATGCACTGTGACCACCCTCCCATTTCTGTCATTTGTGATCTCCTAACCCCCCCCCCCCCCTCTTCTGTAATAATGCGATATTTGCTTTTGAGTCAATCGCTCCTTCCTTCTAGGGTTAGTGTTATGACGTGGGTTTTGGTTCTTCAGTGTAGGATTAGCATTGGGTTAGAGGTCGGGGTTAGGTTGGCTTCATTTAAGGATCTTTCCCCAGAAGAGCAATCGACTCAGGAGCCCTTATTCGCAAACCAATTGTGTCATTGTTCTTGACCCCCAGTTCTTAGTTTTATCATGGGTACTGTACAATGCGTAGATAGTAAATTTAGAATGTCGAGGTGTAACATTGTGATTTTTTTTCTTTTTTAGGTGCAGTTTCTATTTCATCAAAGGTTGAGTGATTTAATTTATTCAGCCCCCATTTTTATTGTCGAGGGGGGCAATTTTATGGTCGACTCAAAATTTCAGCTTATAGAGTACTTTCAAGGACAATGTCACATTTTGACTTGCAGATTCCAGATTTTGGGGAGAGGGGGGAGGTGAATGTTGCCAAATGGATTGATATTGATGGCATTTTTTTTCCTTCTTTTCAATGATTTGAGTTTTTATACCATAGCAACCATGTGGAATTATGTTATTTTGTTATGCAATATTCAAATGAATACTTGATCAATCAACCCATTCCTTTTCCATTTTTTAAGTACAAGTCAGCTGTATTTCCCCAAGACTAGATACTACGTACATGTACTAGACCAATGAGAGCGCGAATCTCTAGCTTTTTTTTATGACCTGAAAATGAGCTGTTTTGAGGAATTTTATCGGTTTCCGGGGTTACTAACCTTTCATACAATCTTTATAATTTCCATTCTCATTTCTTTTACAATGTACAAATGTATGTTCTCTACTTATTTTGCATCATAAACCGGGATAAAGAATACTAACAAAAATTAAGATGACGTACAAAAGGGTGCGCGGGCACAACACAAGCGCTTGGTTGCGGGGAGGATTACATTTTTAAAAAATATAATGTCATGTATGAAAATGTTATTCTCTTTTATCCTTTATTTTTTCTTCTTCTATTGTTCTATCTATCTGTTTCTAACAATATCTGTAAGGAGTGGTTTTATTCAAAATATAAGTAAATTCAGAGAGAGAAAAAATGCATATATACAACAATCAATATCACCATAACGAACCGTGAGCATGTACTCTTCGTATCATGAGGATACTTGCCATATATATGATTCATGATAAATATTATGATGTTTGGTCGCAAATTATTGGATGGGGGTGATAACACACGCCACCCCCACTTGAAAGGGGGATTCACCCCCCTCCCCCGTGCGTGATTGATACCCATTTTGTCCCTTATATAATGGAAACACCCAAATATGATCACTATCACTACCATCATCATAATAGTCATCACTATCATTATTCAGATAATATTGATAATAATAAATAATAATAATAGCAATAATAAACAAATATATCAGGCTTTAAGAAAGTATAGTTAAATTATTTATCCGAGGTTGGTCTGGCAATTACTATTTTTCCCGAGGGGCGAAGCCCCGAGGGAAACATAGTAGTTTTGCCAGTCCAACCGAGGATTAATAATTTCCACTATGCTTTCGAATGAAACGCCTGATATATTTGTTTTATATCCTACTTTTAATAATTTATAACCAAAATCTATGCGCTGAGCTTGCAAAGTCCGGTTACTTGCGTTGAATTACCTACTTTTCTCCGAGCCACCGCGCTCAGCGGAACGCAGATTAGTGCCTGCGCCGACGCATCACGGGACTTCCGCGGAAGAGAGAGCTCGCTAGCCGGTGCGCCCGACAGTTTAGCTAATATCAAGTTTTCTGAAATAATGACGTCAGAATATTGGTATAGCGAAAAATATATCGAGGTCTGACGT
Source organism: Lytechinus pictus (assembly GCF_037042905.1). NCBI lineage: Eukaryota > Metazoa > Echinodermata > Echinoidea > Temnopleuroida > Toxopneustidae > Lytechinus > Lytechinus pictus. The sequence goes on from NC_087249.1 coordinate 49,082,073, forward strand.
CACGCAACATCATAGTTGAAATATATTTGGTCACATGATGCTATTTGAACCAATCACTATACCGTGCGTCCCAAAAAAAACGATACACTTTTGAAATGGCTGCCAAATAAACAAAATATAGCATTTTGGGGAAAAAGACTTGCATATATGGAAAGCCAATAAAGTCAACTTTCAAATGACACCAAAACGTTGGAAAACTGTTCATGCTTGAGCGAGCACTGCCCACTGAAACAAAGAGTATGAAAATTAGGGTGGGCTGGAATTAGCCTTCCAATTTATGTCAGTTTTAAGAGGCAAATCCTTTCGAACTTGCAAAGTTAAGGGCGTTGTGATAAATTAATGATCAACCGTGACCAGTTTTGGTTGCTTATGCAAATTATTATTAAATTGAACTTTAATGCATGAGTGAACACAAATTACACTTTTTGGTCAGCATTTCAACTTTATCATGTGGATCTCAGCAGTGTGTTCATGGGAGTCGGGAGAATAGGGGGTGAGATATGACTTAAGTGGAAGTAGGTTGATGGAATAAGGGTCAACAGAACATTCAGCCCCCGCCCCCTCCCTCTTTCCCGCCCTCCCCTCATGTTGAGAGACTGGTGGCTATTGTCATGTACGCGTGAAGTCCAAATGGAAGTGGAGAGGGGAGGGTACATATGACTTTTAATTTGTAAAAGGACAAAAAGAAGAAGAATGCCCTTTTAACCAAGTCTTAGCATATCTCGCCCTCTTGCTTGTAACAGGTACCATCACATTACTCTGACTCTCACGAATACACTTCTGAGGTCCACAAGATGAATATGCTACACTAACATTTCAATTCCTGTTCACTCATGCATTAAATTTCAATTTAGTAACTCATGAAATTTGCCTAAGAAACCAAAACTTATCTCACTCATTAATTTAGCTTAGCAAGTTCCAAAGGACTAACCACTCAAAAATACTGTAAGGCTAATTCCTGCCCAGCCTAGCCGAGCTTAGCGTCTGAGGAGGAGAGAAGCGGGGGGGGGGGGGTTGAGATGGAGGGAGGGGTTGCTAAATGTGCTGTTGATCTTTATCCCATCAACGTACTTCACCTACCTAAGTCATATTACCCCCTCTTCTCCTGACTTTCATAAACACATTGTTGAGATCCACATGATAAAGACAAAATGCTGCACTAAAAATTGTAATTCACTATAACTCATGCATTAAATTTCAATGTAATAAATTCAATTTAATAACGCATTAAATTTTCACAAACAACAAACTGATCACAATTGATCTTTAATTCACCAAATAACCCTCAACTTTGCAAGTACCAAACAAAAAACCTGAAAGAAATTGGAAGGCTAATTTCGGCCCACTCTAATTTTCATACCCTTTGTTTCAGTGGGCAGTGCTCGCTCAAGCATGAATAGTTTTCCAAGTTTTTGGTGTCACTTGAAAGTTGGCTTTATTGGCTTTCCATATCTATAAGTTATTTCCCCAAAGTGCTATATTTTTTATTCGGCAGCCATTTCAAAAGCGTATATTTTTTTTGGGACGCACTGTACAAGATTCAATCTATGTAGGATATAATACAAATTTTATTAGTATCATCATGATCATACTTTATGATTCATCATATTAAAATATGATCTTCGACCTTAAATTATTGGGGGGATGCTTACACAGGCCATCTCCACCTGAAATATTGGGGCGATATATCCCACCCCCCCCCCCCCCGGATCGACACCTATAGGTTTTCTTAAGGTTTGCATGATAACTGATAAACATTTTAATTGATATTGACAAACATCAACACATTGTATATGTTTTCTCGTCATTGGTAAAATGGAACAGTTAGTGTATTGCTTTGAACCAATTACAAAAGGTCGCAAAAGTTCACCGTTTTAAACATTTCCCAAGGGGTCGCTGTCATCACAAGGTGGACACTATAAAGATGGACAAAAACAAGAAATCTCACGTCGACTCCGGCTTCGACTTCAGATTACACGACTGAAACAAGCATTTTTCAAAATTTCCCGCCATTGTGTGCTCATTCGCCTCAGTGCATATACCACATGGACATATTGTGAATGAACATTCGGCGTATTGTTTATGGGTTAACGGTGATTGTCTGCATCGTTTTAAAGAAACTCCATGCTTCTTGTATGGGCTTCATTTTGATCGAGCAGAAGGCAATGTATCACTGAAATCATGTAAAATCATATTCAAGTCGAAAAACAATCAATATTACGAGAAATTAAAGGGTCACACTGGCTTACAGATGGGGTGGGGCAAACAAAAATTCACCACCAAGAAAAAAAAGGTAACGAAAGAAAATGGAAAAGAAAAGGGTGAAATATCTTATTCTAAACGTTATGTCAAAATCTATCCTAAGATTCGATTATCTTGTGAGGGCGAAGCGTGCGCTAAAATTTCTAGAGTTATATCTAAAAGAGGGACCGTGCAATGTTTTTTTTTTGTTATAAGTACTAAGTGTGAGCTGTTGTATCTAATTAAACAAATGATTCGAGCCCGGAGCGCAAGCTTCACTATTCTTTTACACTTCGAATCGAAAACTGGAAATTCAAAGCACGTTGTTGAATAAAGGACAAGATGTGTTTCTCAGCCGATCGCGCAAGCTAAAATTTTTGATATAATTGAATAATGAGCGATACATTAAAAAAAATATGAATGGTTTTGCGGGTTTGATAATAACCACATTTTATTGATTGCAAATGAATTAATATCATGAAGTTGATTCATATTGAATTGATAAATGCAAATGTGAACAAAGAAACAACGCAAGTAGCGTTTACCATGTATATTAATCAGTAATCAATCAGTACCAATAAGTTAGTCAGGTTATCTGTTAGTCATTCTGCTTGTCAGCCACTCTAACGTCAGTCTGCAAACGAGTCTGTTAGTCAATCAACTAACGAATCAACAAAGCAATCACACCTGTCTCTCTAAGTCAGTCTGTCAGATATTTTGTCTGTCATTTTGTCTATCAGATTTTTTGTCTGTCAGACATTTTGTCTGTCAGTTTTTTTTCTGTCAGATTGTTTGTCTGCCAGACATTTTGTCTGTCAGATTTTTTTGTCTATCAGGCTATTTTGTTTGTCTGCGAGTCAATCGATCAATAGATTAATGAACAAATCAATGAAGCAATCACCAAATCAGTGAATCGGTCAGTCTGTAAGAAAGTCTGTCACATATTTGTAAGTCAATTTATCTGTCAATCATTTTATCTGTCAGTCTGTCAGATATTTTTTTCTGTCAGTCATTTTGTCTGTCAGATTTTTTTGTCTGTCAGACATTTTGTCTGTCAGATTTTTTTTGTTTGTCAGATTTGTTGTCTGTCAGATTTTTTGTCTGTCAGACTTTCTGCCAGTCAGTCTGCCATTCAAACGATCAACGAAGCAATCACCCCTATCTCTCTGTCAGTCATATAGCTCGCACGCCATGTGCTGCTTGAGCTGAGCCCGGAGGGGCCACGCCCTGAAGCCGCCAAAACAGCAGCAGCTGAGTTTAATAACAAAAACGGATGAATGCTCCATAATAATGTAGATATTAATATTTTAACAGATGATAATAAATTTCGTCGACATAAAATTATACCTTCATATGAAGGGTCCATGATATTTACGTTCTAAATACTAAATACTACCAGTGGTGTAATGTGCCCAAAATTTTGAAGGGCCAGGTATGGCGTATCGGGCAAAATTTATAAAAACTTGCGAGGGAGCGAACAACAAATTTGACATTTTTTGGGGGCGGGGGCAAGCGCTCCCAAGCCCCCCACCCCCGCCCCCATCTGTAGGCCCCTGTTAAGAACTCTTGCTCCTTAATTTGTAAGCTCAATCAGCTTTTATGTTTGTCTTTTCATCAGAACATGAACTGTCTTAGTACGGAAGATGTTGATCATCGTCATAGCACCGACGGCACGCAGCTTAGGGTATAAAGGCGCACGCAGCGATTGTCCGGGCGTTGTGGCGTGCGCCTGTAATCCAAGCTATGTGGGGAAGTTACAAATTGATGCAGAGGTTCGAGGTTCGAGCCCTGGTCACGTCTTTCGGATGGTGACGTTAAAGGTCGGTCCCAGACGTAAATAATCATATCTGATTGATACAAGTCTGACAAAACTCAAATACACACACACATGTCCACTTCATTGCCTGACGAAGACTAGCAGGTGCAGTCGAAACGTCGCAATTTCAGTTCAGTGCCGCATCATGAGACAACCAATTATTTCCTTTATCGATGAACTGTCTTATGTTTCACTCGGTGCAACGCATATATGTGTTCCCGTCTAACAGAAAGCTACAAAATATTTGAATCAATCAATGGTCATCTTCCTATATATTATTACGGTAATCCTATTCAAGTAACCTGGCTCCATGAAAGACCAGCAGCAATATAATATTACAGCAGAATATGGGATTATCATTGGTCTAATGCCAATTCGTCCAATTACCAACTCGCCTACTATCATTTGGTCCACTCATCATTTTGTCTAAAAACCGATTGGTCCAATAGCCATTTAGTCCATATACCATTTAGTCTAATTGGAATAAGTGTTAATTGGGCGAAAAAAAAATCAAATGGATATTAGACCAAATGGTTATGAGACGAATTGTTGATGGACCGAATGACACTGGACTAAATGAAGTTAGACCATGTGATGAGTGGACGAGTTGGCAATGGCAATTTACCAACCCGATAAGATCAATATAAATTTAGATTTATATAAATTTAGATTGATTTGAATCAAATACAACTATGTAATAATGGCGGGTCGTGTCTAAACTGAATTTTTTGGCTCACATTCGAAATAAGATGTCTGATAATTTATCTCCTATCAAAACAGTGTGATGATATTCTCAAGCAATGGCAGTCTCCTTCTTTTACTCACCGAGGTTTGTTGAGATAAATAGTATCTGGATAAAGTTCTGTGGGAGATAAGAGCAGGATATTCAATCAGTTCCTACCATATATATATTTTTTTATTCTAAAACTCCAGTTGAAGTAAAAATGACTTTAGAACGAACGCAGGATACAAGTTCTGCCCGATATTTACTCATTAAATACATCATAATTTTATTATAATATGCACACTGTTCATTCCTTATGTCACCACCAATTTCAGTAATCTTATCAGAGGCTACATTTATTAGGAGGGTATACAAAAAGAATCACAAGCAGTCGATTCGGTTACAGTTGACTATATTCATGTAAATTATTCATATGATGACGGAGAATTTGATGGCGATGATAGTCGTCGTGGTCATGGTGGTGATGTTGAAGATGATGATGGTGGTGGTGGTGGTAGTGATGATGAAGATGATGATGTTGTTGTTGGTGGTGATGGTAGTGGTGATGATGATGATGATGAGGATGATGATGATGATGATGATGTTGTTGTTGGTGGTGGTAGTGGTGATGATGATGATGATGAACGTGGTTGTGATGGTGATATTGATGGTGATGGTGGTGATAGAAATAATGTTAATGATGAAAATGTTGAGGAGGATATAGAGGAGTACCATTGAAGTGATGATGATGACCACAATGATGATGATGATGATGCAGGGTCGAAACTGTTATGAAATCAATAAGAACTAGTAGTAAATAATCCTTAAATTATAATACATGCCGACTATACTGTAAAATAATATCTCTCCGAATCTAAAACAGAAAATTAAATCATTAATTTCCTACCTTTGGTGTCATATTCATTTCTCGAATTGAAGTCCAAACCAGGAAAATGTAACATGCTTCCCAAATGAGCTGATCTGTCTCCGTATAACATACCGATGCGTTCTACAATATTACCATGGTAACAAATGATTTAAGCTTCTAAGGTAAATTTTTGGATGAATTAATATTGATTGCATCTCGTAATGATTTCAAGGATGTAAACCATACATTTCCTTCATTCATGCAATAACAATGAGATTTTGCAATAACAATGAGAATTCCGAACGAATATGCCGGAATGCAGATTCATAGATTAACTCCAGCGTTGATCGATAATTTTCAATGCAATTAATTAGATGGCTTTGTAAATTGCCTAATAGTAAGCATTCCCATCGTTTATACTGCATTTACTTTGATCAATACCAAACTCCATTTTAAATAATTAACGACGATCAAGGATGATTCATGGAATAACGAGGGGGTAGCAAATTAAAATAGATCAGCAAGGGTACATTTTTTGTTATTTGTTTTAGTTTCAGTTTCATTTGTCCAAATATTAGCTATTTACCTCTTTGAAGATATATGAAACAGTAAATCAATTATAATAATAATAATAATAATAGCCAATTTTTATGAAGCGCTTTTCCCTGAATGGCTCAAAGCGCGTTACAGCATATTATTACCCCGGTCATTGGATTCATTTCAATCCCGCACGAAAAGTGCACAATATCCACTCCCTGGGGAGCATTCCTTGCATTCATCGCAGCCTCATTATGGCGCTAGCAAAATCAAACACACAATATCTTTCGCATCCTACCGGGTACCCATTTAGCACCTGGGTCGAGAGTGGCAAAGTGTGGATTAACGCCTTGCCAAAGGACGCTAGACCGCGGTGGGATTCGAACACACGACCCTCTGTTTACAAGGCGAGAGTCAGAACCACTACACCACGGCTCTTCCACACAATTAAATCATCGTGTTTATGTGTGCAGGTGTTATTTCTCTTCGTTAGATTTTTCTATCATCTCGTTTACAATATCTAGATTTTTTTCTTATTAGTGTGAATACCCTTTGTTGATTTTCGATATTTCATACCGTTTGAAGATCCTCTGTAGAACTGATAAAGAGTTCGAGACCTTGTCCATAACTGATGAGGATGATGATGACGATGGTGGTGGTGTTGGCGGTGGTTGATGATAATGAGACGATTTGATGGGTGATGATGATTATGATGACTGTGGTGATGGTGGTGGTGGTGGTGGTAATGGAGGTGGTGATGATGATGATGATGCTGATGATGATGATGATGAAGATGATGATGATGATGATGATGATGATGATGATAATGATGATGATGATGATGATGATGATGATGATGAAGATGAAGATGATGATGATGATGGAGATGATAGTGGTGGTGATTTTGTATAGTGACATGTTTGATAGGTGATGATGACGGTGGTGATGGTGGTGGTGGTTGTTGATGATGATGATGATGATGATGATGATGATGATGATGATAATGATGATGATGATGAGACGATTAAGACGTTGATAATGATGACGACGAAGAAGAAGAAGACGGTGGTGGTGGTGATAGCGATGACAACAGCGATGATGACACGGGTGATGATTATGGTTTATCAAAAATGAATATGCAACTAAGAAGGTTATGCAACCCGGGTCCCCACGAAAGATCACGAGCATTTGCCTTCATATCCATTTCATATAGAGGGCGCCATTTATTGTGTTCTGCAACCACTGATCTCCAAAACTTCTGCAGTCCACCGAACTTGGGCCATCGAGTTCAGTGGCTAACAAAATAAATCTTACTTAGATCCGCTATAACCTTGGCTTGGTCACACTTGATTAAGATTATATTCAGTATATGTACATTTTAGTTCCGTGAACATATCAGCATTTCTAGGAAGGGTGTGATCATGACTTGTAGTAGGGGTAGTAGGTCCATGTTATGATACTAGTAATGATGTTTGATGGTTAGCCTAAGCAATGGTTGTTAATATTGTGACGATCATTTTCTATATAATGTATATCAGTTGAATAAAATCACGGTTATGTTGTTAGAATATATTGATTCATGTTTTTTCCTTTTCTCTCAATATATTCAATTTCACATAAAAGTACACACAATGGACTATAAAATTGATAGAAATAGAGAAACACTGAAGAAACTTCTACAACTTAACACTCAACCTAAACCGCTGATCCCCAAATGTCGGAAAAAGAACAACACAAGGATAAATGTATACCACACAACATGCCACAGTTCGGATAATCAAGCCGTGGTTCGATGAGAAAACCATTAAGAAATTTAGTTCATGAATCATCTGAAGTAATAAACTGGTATGTGCAAATAATATTTTATAGACTAGTGCATGTTGTATTTTCAGTAAACATGAAATTCCAAATAAAAATTAGGAGTGGATGGATATTGTGGGCATTTAAATAACAGAAAGACACGGCAGATCAAATATTTGTTTGTTTATTATTTAAAAATATCATGCAACATAGCATTAAAAAAATAATCAGGACTTAAACTAGGTATACCTTTGGCGATTCAAAGATTAACATGATTCATTTTTAGTAAAAGAAAACCCATGTACGTATTGCAAATGAAATATGCAAAAATCCCTTATGCCGGGCTCCTCAAAGGGAGAGGCAAGGAGTGAACGTGCAATGCATGACGGGATATGAGACATCCTCTGCCAAATATCGACACTCACTCCAGTGATATCGTCTCAAATCCAATTCAGCTCTAAGTTCCTCATCTAAATCCACATCCGTCTCGCAATTCCAATTTCCCTCGTTAAGTATCCTAAAGTTGTTTCGGGTCATTTCATAGTCATTTCGTATCAATAGAGTTCAATAGCAAATATATCGATCGCCTTCTCGGAGTTTGACGTGAACGAACTCAGAGAAGATTCATGATGTCACAAAGGCCTCTTTTAAAACTCTCCCCTTCAATCCCGTAATTCATAATTCCGTTCGAGGCATTGATGCGAGCTATTATCCTGATGCTAACTATTATCCCTACAACGCCCCCAGGCGATGCGCAATCATCCGAATCTTGGCGTTCGACAACACACCGAGCATTTTATCTGTTGTGGACGCCAACTGCCATTCGCTTTGCACACACATTCGTCGTGGCGTCGCCGTACGAGAGTGCATTGTATATTTCCATGGTGTATGAACCGGTATAACTATTGTGGATGTAACAAGTGGTTTTTAACTTGTTGAGTCGCCGTTTTCTATCTTTTCGGATATTTTCATCGCGATGGCATCGCCTTCAACACCCAGAGGCAGAGGATCTAAGAAACTAATACCAATCAGCGAATCAGGGTTATATCACACTGAGGATCAAGAAGATTTGGACTCTTATTTCCAGCAGATGAGAGTGTCCTCGGACGAACCCAGCTCACCATCTTCTATGTCCACATCTTCATCGTCTTCGATAGATCATTTCTGTCGCGGTTTTCCTATGCAGCTGCATGTGCCAGAGGCGTTTGCCGCGCACGAAAAGAAGTCCAGAAACACTGCTATCATCAACTCCAACAACAGCCGTGAGAATAACAACGTGAATCAGATTCCCCAGATGCAATTTCATGTGAACGAGAACCTCAACCCGCCTCCGAAAACGAAAGAGGATGAGAACAGGACTCTGAGGTTCGTCGGTCGCCGAGGGCTGGCGAGGGGTGACGGTGACGACATCAAGAGTGTCAAGGGAACTGTGAGGGGTGTCAAAAACAGGGTTCGGGCCGGCATAGCCAACTTCGAGTTTAAACCACTGGATAATAATAAGGTTTGTATTAGAAGTATTAATTGTTTTGTGAAATTGTACTGTGTATGTATTGTGATGTTTTGTATTATTAGTTTGCATGAATATAATCGAAAGTCAAAGTGAAATTATTGGTGGTCTTTGTATGTACATGTAATTACACTTTTTTTCCTTATTATTCAGCATGTTTTATGAACAGAACCGTGTATGTAACATAATAACCATGAAAAAAATACCGGAAATACAATGAGGGTGGGGTATTGATATGTTTATCAACATTCCCTTGATAAGCCTTAGGTCCCAAACAGTACATAAAATCAGTAATCATATGAAATTGACATTATTTTAAGAATAAACATGATAAAACACCCTTACTTGATCAAGTCAAATTTAGATCATGACTAATTACCACAACACTACAAACAACTTACATGCACAAGTAGGTTAGTAAATCATTTATATATTCGTATGGTAATGTGACATGGATATTAATGAGTATAGAATAGAGAAAATGTTCTAGAGTCACATCTAGAACATAACCAATTACCATAACACTGCACGTTCAACATGCATGTACAGTACAAGTAGGTCAAAAAGTCATTGATAATTATGTCTACAGACCCATGCATGGATGATAATTATCCAGTTTCCTAAGAAGCAAATATTTAACCATTAAGAGCATTCTAGATTCACTAATTACATGGGAGTGGTTTATAGGGGTGTTGAAAGATGTCTAATAACAGGTATTTGGGGTGCATCCTATCACGGTCTGAGAATGAATGGGGGTAATGAAAGGAACACAAGGGGTGGTAACTTAATAACCAGGGGTACGTTCTACCAGGATTTGGGGGTAATGAAAGTAACACAAGGGGTGATAACTCGGTAACCAGGAGGTACATCCTACCAGGATCTAGGAATGAATGGGGGTAAGGAAAGTAATTCCAGGGGTAATAACTCAATAACAAGGGGGTACATCCTACCACTACACCAGGATCTAGGAATGAATGAGGGTAATGGAAGTCACACATGCACTCAATAACCTCTTATGTTGACCCCCCCCCCCCACTTTTTTTTTGGGGGGGGGGGTTGTTTACGGTGAGATAGGAGGACTACATGTACATATAATATCTTGAATTAGGAACTGTATAGAATATAAATCCTTAATCTACCGGTAAGGTAATTATTTATATTCTATACAGTTCCTAATCATGGTTTATTTTTATTCTATTTATAATAGGGGTGTTCATGTATATATACCCAATAAGAGGTATGCTGAATATTACATGGTATTCAATTCAATTCTTAAACAAACGAGATAAAATGTCAAGATTAAGGGTCAGTTGAGATAAACTTGGTGCAAATATATGTCTACCCATTGTAATCCACGATATTCATTATTTATTATCTATTGACAATATTTTTTTAAGAAAGTGTTTATATTTCAAATACCGAATTTTTAAATACTAACTGTTGCTGAATGTGCATTCTGCCTATAATAGCACGCAAAATATAAATTTATACATTTTTTTATTAAAGTTTAATCTTTAATTACAGGGGATGGTCTTTGGATATAGAAGGGAATATATGAAAATGCCAAAAAGGCAATACATGTGCATGAATTTGTACGCCATTAGTAAATAGGTAATTATGTGAAAAAGTGATGCGTCACAACTCGAAGACATTAGAATCACTGAGTAATCAGAGAGTGAGTGAGAAAGAGAGAATTTGGGAGATAGAGATGTTTGAAAAAATAAGAGCGTGAGGGGGAGAGAGGGGTTAGAAGAAATGGAAAGAAAGTGGGAAGATAGACATGGATTTAATTGGTGGTAAACATTTAGGTTAGTTGGATTAGGGTGTTGTATGTTCATAAGGGATGATTCAGAGCTGTTGGCATGGTAGTTGAAACAGAAGTCATGTTCGGGAGCCATGTAGATCAGACGTCAACTTTGAATGTTTCAACCCTTGTAGAGGTCGCTTCATATTTTTGTCACAAATAGGATCATGATGATAATGATAATAGTAATAATAATAATGACAGTGATAATGAAAAAAAAATGATGATGATGATGATAACATTGGTGATAATAAAAATGCTAATTATATAATGATCATGATAATGATAACGATACAATGTTAGCTGGATTTCAATAGCGCTCTCCATATACCAAGAGCAATCATAATCATACATTTTTCACTCCGGCTACACCTCCAGTCGTCACTTCTTCTATACAAACTTACTAAGTATTTGTATTACCTTGAATCATTATTGTACACCAAATAATGTTTAAAAGTAAAATTGTTTTGAGATTGGATGCCAGTGGCACTCCCAAATGACTTTCAGTCAATTACTGAAGTAAAGTGCATCGTTAAGGTAGTTCAGTAACACAATGGCCGAACAGAAATTAACCCTTTGACAAAATGTGTGTTTTTTTTTAAATATATCTCGTAACTCCTTCTGGTTACTTTTCTTCTAATTTTTATCATTTTGTATTTCCCTATATCCCTTCTTCAATCTATTTTTGGTTTATTTGAACCCATTTCTTTCTGTCTTTCTTCTTCTGCACTTCCTCTTTCTTTATTTATCCCTTTCTCTTGTTATAAAAATCTATTTATTTCTTCTTACCCATTTTCATGGTTTCGTTCTTTTTTATTTCATTCTCTGTTTTCTTTCTTTCACTTTTTATTCCTTTTTTATTCATTTCTTCCATTCTTCCCCCTTCTTTCTCTTTTTGTATATTTTTTTAAATAATTTTCCTCCCGCCTTCCAAACCTTCCTTCTCTCTTCATTTCTTTCTTTCTCTTTTTGTGAGTTCAGGCTTGTCCTTAAAATGAGTCCTAAGTCCAATCAGCCAATAGTCTGGATCAGGTCGAGATAAAGATAATTATCATTCCCCCATAAACCTTGGTTGTGATAGTCCACATTACCATAATATTTATTTTGCGATGCAGGGAGACCCTTAATAGCTGGGCATGTCAAGCCCACACCCTGTCATCTTTACATAGCATCACGTATATTTGAAGTATGATTAGTTGCTTACACCCATTATACCAACAAAAAAATGCCCAAATTTAATACGGAGAATGGGCATGAAAATATACATTCTGACAAATCATATCCGTTATGGATGAATATCTCTTCTTCTCATGACCAGAGGTTTGTGTATGAATATTCGTAATTTTCCCCAAAAGTAATTTTCCCCAAAAAAAAATTATTGAAAAAAAACACCACCCTATTGATGATCAATCGATACTGTTGTGCAGATTACCAAATCATTCTATGAAGTTTATAGTTACAGACTATCACCTCTGTGCATAGAACTACTGTACACTCTGTAACAAAAATTGGTCAACATGACTAATCTCATGGGTAATATGTGTCCTACTGAGAAAAATAGTCAAAATATACCAGATTATTGGTTAAAATCTACCAGGAATTTGATTGATTTTGACCAAATTTATCGATCAGACACACATTAACCATGCAAGAGATTTGTCATGTTGATGACCAATCCTTTTTAGAGTGTAATGACATGAGTGTGTCATTTCTATAAGTCTACATGAAGATTATTTTGTGTTTATATTTTTGTAAACGAGATTGACAGAAAACGTTCAGAAATACTATCGACTGTAATCACGCAGTAAGTACCATAGGCACTATATCCCATCATTTAATGAATTATCATTTAAAAAATCAAAATGATCACCGATATATCAAGCAGCCACCGTGGGGTGCCTTATTGGCCTAGGCAATATACTACAGGTGCATAAAAAACAGCCACTGACTCCGTGTGTTAAAATGATGAGCCCTTTTGTGCACCAAAAGATCAATAATTCTTTGATAGGCCTATTTATTCAAGCGGACCAGTAATTGTGGTGTCAGCCCGTCATCATTATTTATTCATATGAACTCGCGAGCGAGATGAGGACAGGTATTACAGCCGCAAGCAATATCATGCTAATTGTTCTGTTAGTATAGGCCTACACTTTTATATCTATACCGATATATTTTATTTGCCTTTATGATACATCGCCGCCTGCCAGTTTTCCCGCTTACTGCCCCCCTAAAAATTATAAAGGAGGGCTCTGCGGTCCGTGATATCATATTTGACGCACTATTCTTTGACTTATATACATGTACATGGAAAATCATGAAGTATTTGAAACAATGTCTTCAAGATATTTTGCATTTCTTTGAGATTATTTTATACATGAATACTCACTTTTTGTTGCAAATCGAACTTAGAATAATTAATGTGTGTATTAAAAAAAAAAACTAAACGTCTGCAAACGATTATTCTACTTTCAACGGGGGATCGAACTAACCAAAACGATGCGTTGTCTCTCATTGACTGTATGCGAGCTAGTCTTAAAGTTTAAGATTTACCTTTTGATATATTAATAAAAATATAGAGAATATCTACTTATGATTTCATTATCACAGCGAGACCAAAAATGCTTTGAATGGGAAAGAACTTGTTTTGCTATACTTGGTAACATAGTTATTGCGGTATGAATGTATTAAGTAGTGAGTTAGTATGTTATCTTTCAAGCGAGTCTCCATATCAAGACTACACTGCTCAGAATGTTGCATTTTGGGTAATGAATCTGACCAGATTTTAGTAGTTGAGCTCTAGAGTTGGTGCTATGAAATCGATATGAAATGCTGTTTGTTCGTATTTTCTTTAAGAAAAAAAAATCATCACCATGATTACGGAGTTCTCCTGTAAAATGATCTCATCGTGTAACAAAAAATAAGCCTAAATATGATATATTTAAATTCCTTTTTTTTAGCTCGTATGTAAATGTCAAGGTATTGAATTAAAACAAGGCATCTTTGACCTTGCGAAGAGTATATTTGCATTTCAAGTCGGCATAACTCACGATCTGTTTGCGCGAAGTAATGGATTCTGATATCTTAGACAAATAAAGGTTGGCTGTTATAGCTTAGATTAAATAATTCGATTGTATCCTTTTCTTTTGTCAGTGTCAGCCTTCGTGTTGAAATCCTTGCGTTCCATGGGCAAATACAAATCGCATTTATGAACATTTATGAAAGATATGGTTGAAAACCATTGAAGGATAGATACTATGTAAATGGAATTTTGTATTCAAGGAGATTGTTTATTGTGACGTCCCTAGTCATTTCAGGTCATTGAATACAGGTTCAAGGTAAAAAAAAGTTAACATATTGATAACAAATGTATTTGATGCCCTTTCGTGTAATTTAAATCTTTATATTTTCAGGCAAATCAAACTGACTGCTTTTCCTATACATTAGAGAGGCACTGTCCTCAAAGGAATATAGACAGTATAGGGTCTTGTAATGGACCCATGTCATGTAAACTAGTCGTATTGTAATAATATATAGTACGAAATATAATGAATATAATTGTGAAGTTTGGTATAGATTATGACAAACATTTTGCTCTTTACGGAAGAGGCATATTAAACATTGTAGCAACATAATTGGGAATGAATATGGTAAAGAATAGAAATGCCAAAAAGGTGTTATCATTATTTTCGGTTTGTATCATGAAATTTTTCAAGTTCATCATGTTCCATTCTGCAGGAATAAGACACCGATGAATAAATTCGCATCAAATATCAAATGGAATTGATGAGTCAGTTCATACTTTTTCTATAGTAGATAAAGAAATTGCCTGTTCTTTTTGTTGATGAACATATATAATATCTCAATTTACACACTGTTTTAAATAGTAAGATATAATAATGAAAACATGACAAAGACAATTAACAAATGTAAATCTCTAACATCGCTTCTCAACATTGTCGATGTGATTATATATACTGCATTTTTAAAATCTTCTGTGATAAATTTGAATTGTTTGACACATCTTTACTCCATCATCATTATAATCATTTTCATTCAGAAATCAAATGTCGTCAACTCTGCTGACGAGGTCGGTAGGATAATCGTTTACACGACCAGCGTCAGGATCGTCCGACAGACATTCGACGACTGCCAGTACGTGCGGAAACTCTTTCAGAATCACAGGGTCTTATTCGAGGAGCGGGATCTCTTCATGAACGCGAAACATCAGAAGGAGCTTGAAGAGAGGCTAGGTACTACCACAGACATCAACTTGCCTATCTGCTTCATAGATGGAGAATTGGTTGGGGTGAGTGGATAACTGTTTTGTTTTCTCCTTTTACTTAATTTTTTGTATTATTCTTTTACCTCATATACTCATCCCACATCCCTCATTCCATTTCATTTCTCCTTCATCTTCCTACTACCCTTATTTAATTTCTCCTCTCTCCTTCTACCCTTTTCTCATTTCTCCTCCCCTTCAGTTTTCAACACCTTTTTTCACATCCGCCCTCTCTTCGTATCCTCGTAGCTCATCACACTCTCCTCCCTTAATTTTCTTCTCTTTTAACTTCCCTCTTTCTACTTTCTATCCACGTTGTCTCATCCTTACCATTCCTCCTTCTCTATACATCTCCTCCCTTCTTCTATTTCTCCGTAACCTCCCTCTCTCCCCTCCTCACTTCCTCGTAGCTCCTTCTCTCCATCTTTCCCATCCTCCCTCGATCCTTCCATGGACCTTATAGTAGGGTCCATGATCTTTCTGCATCCCCCAGCCTCCCCCTCCTCTTCTTCAAATGCCATTCTCCATTCACAGAGCTCCTTTGTCCTTTTAGATGATGTTTATGCTGAGGAAAGTAAAAGGCCTGTTTTCCTTTGAGGAAAACATGCATTCATTTTATGTATTCCTTTAGATGTGTCAGTGTGTGTAGACCTTCACTGCAAGTTACTAGCTTTGTGTCATTTTGTTAAGTCTGAAATTTAGAACAAGAATAACTACTAATAAGTTAGCGTGACAGACATGAAAGCATTCAAGGTGACAGCATAATCATTAGTATACTTATATCATTTTTATTTTTACCCAAGGTTATCGGTTATTTCTCAATGTAAACCCTGATGAAGTATTAAGCCCGTTCCTTAGGCAAACATACTTAAGCAAATTAATGGTAAAGCATATTACTACACTTTATTTACACACCTTGAGAAGTATAAATGAATGTTCATCCTTTGTATCGACTGTGCAATCACATAATGTGCACAAAAAAATGTTTTTACACGGAGTCATTGTGTCACTAGATCTCTGTAGTCCACAAGTTAATTCCACAATACAACTGATATAATTATGCAAGCCACTTGATTTGGGCAGGTGTTTTTTTTTTGTAAAAGGGTATTAGTAATACACCTGCTCTGCTAGACTGTATAATACTTTATTAGAGCCATCGTTAATAAGCAAAGAAGATTGATGTCACGTAGAAAACGCCTTCCCTCAAAAGGTGATAACATGTCGTCGTGTATATCTTGGGTTCATTTCTTTAGTCAGGCCTATACGGTATATTTCTGAATAAAAGAAATCAACTAAACGAGAAGCTGAAATGCTTCAACTTCTATTCTTATACCTTAAAAAAAAAATATTTTCTCACTTTTCCCTAAAATAAAGCTTGAGTTAGTTTACGTTAATGTATAATGAAGATCACTTGTAGTATATACATAGTTCTACATTTAATGAATATATTGGTGAGAGATATAATTGCTGTTAATGAGTATGAACGTAGTTTTTAGCTCGAGACATACATGGACTCACAGACTCGGACATACTTATACACCTATGCAGTATATATACAGTGTAGAATAGTAGAAGTAACTCATTTGCGTGTGTTTACTCCCACATGCAGTGAGTGACGTTTCTGTTACACTGAATACTTCCTTTTTGAATCATTATGCACAGCCCTGTCACTGTTTTCAGACGTGTTGTTTGTTCACATCGTCAGTCTATTGTCATGTTCCTTTGCCCCATGAAAAGAGAGCCCTTTTATGTGTATTTTAGTCTATTTTTGTCGATGCTACAACACACTGTCTCGTTTGTAGGCTATATATGCAAGGTCATGATAATGACTATTTTGACAGAGGAAAATTCCATAAATATGATTTTCTTTTGATTTTTCTTTGTAATTATTAAAATTCAAATGTATGGTTACTTTACGAAGTAAGATATAACGGAGCTGTTTACATCGGAAATGTTATGCACGCCAGTGCCTATTGCATCTATATATAACATATTATAGCGATGACAATATTGTGAATTATATGACGGCATTTTTAAAACATGAATATTTGACAAACAGTGATGTAAAACCTGTCGAGATGTATTCATTTCAGCAGATAATAATAAATTATACAAATATGTATTATAAAGAGTATACTTATTATGCTGATGGCTGTTTGGATTCTTTGAAATTCTAGTCCTTTTGAAAAGTCATGTATGGGCTTAAGTTGAACATACACACAGGTCTTGCAAAAATGGCGTCTTTCTTTCACGAAACATGAACATCAAATATTTGCTTGATATAAAACTGATAGTTTCCTTATCCTAATTTGATATTCATTTTTGTCATTTATTGTAGTTGCATCCCTCTTTCTTTTATTACATCTTATTTTTTTAAATACATTTATGTTAAAGTTCGCACCATATTTCTGCAACGAACCAATTACTAAACATGATGCATTTTGATCGAGCTTGTAGGATGATTAAAATATGTTAACTTTCGAAATGAATTACATGTATTCGAATTTAAAGGTCAAGTCCACCACAGTAAAATGTTGATTTGAATAAATAGAGAAAAATCAAACTAACATAACGCTGAAATTTTCATCAAAATCGGATGTAAAATAAGAAAGTTATGACATTTTAAAGTTTCGCTTATTTTTCAAAAAAACAGTGATATGCACAACTCAGTGACATGCAAATGAGACAGTCCATGATGTCCCTCACTCACTATTTCTTTTATTTTTTATTGTTTGAATTATACAATATTTCATTTTTTACAAATTTGACAATATGGACCAACTTTACTGAACCATATATTATTACACAATGCTAATTCCATATTTTCAGGGAAGAATTATTGTTGTTTCACTTGACAATGAGGAAAAAATAGTATATTTCATATTTCATATAAAAAAATACAAAAGAAAAAGTGAGTGGATGATGTCATCAGTCTCCTCATTTGCATACCGACCAGGATGTGCATATAACTCTTTTGTGAAATTAAGCGAAACTTAAAAATGTCATAACTATCCGATTTTGATTAAATTTTCAGTGTTATGTCTGTTCGATTTTTTTCTTTTTATTCAAATAAACTTTTTGCTAGGGTGGACTTGTCCTTTAAGGGGCATTTATTGAAATTTCACTATTTAATGTCTTTAGCTATGCACATTAATATGTATCTATGCACTTCAAAATTATTTGGACATCGAAATTAATTACAAACATAAATTTTGTGAACGCTTCAGAGTGCAGACAGTGTAATTACACACTTTAGTCTCTACCATTACCATAACACACAACACGTTCGTGTCAAGAGGCTTCGAAAATTGATTTTTGCTTTCGCTAGATAATTCACGTTTTTTTAGCTTGGTTCAGCTGTGCCGTTTTCATGGCAACAGCAATTAACTCCTCGAGTGTGACAATCAATGTATATTACAAAATTACATTTTTGCTTGCGCTCTCTGAATAGACATAGTCAAATACATAACTAAGACAAACGAATAAACCCGTTTGTAAAATGACGTCGTCTGTATGTAATGGAGTATTGCATTTGAGAAATTAAGTGTAATGCCAACGAACATTCAGGCTTATATGCCACATTATGGTGACGAATGCGAATCCGGTGAATTTGCTTTTATGTTTGGTGTTTTTTTCTACTGCTATATACTAAATAACGGGAATGAAGCTATAGTTATGAGAAAAAAAAATCAATTTCCTTTGCTCACTCGCTTCGCTCGCTCACATTTACAGAATAAATAACGTGTAAATCACGGTCTGCCCTCAAAGTATTTACTCTTTATGCTTGTGGCAAATTAAACTCGCTTAAAGATTTAAAGGAAAGCAGCCCCTAAAAGCACAAATTTCTCCCTTTTTCATGTTGTGGTATAGAACTTCTGCACAAGTTCCATATTATGTTATTTACACACGTCAGTTGGCATCCATAACATTCCAGTTAGGTGTTAAATCGAATATGTAAAAATGACTTTGGCGCTCCTTTATTACCCATTGTGTTTCGTCTATTGTATAATGGTATAGTTCAAGGACACGCAATACGTGATGCCATCGTATTGCACAATTTTTTTATCTACATTATTTTGTGTCACCTTGGAATCTTTAATTAAAGACAGGAAGCAGGATCTATCATGCATAATAATTGCTTTTTAATTGTTTCATTCGAGACGTTTGACTTCTTTCTTTTGAAGGCAAATATGAATTGCATATTTCATATTTTTATTACACTATCTTTCTATGTCTTTCGTTCTTTTTTCAGAGATTTCTTGACAGTATTTTAATAATATTATTCAATAATTTTATTCCTTTGCTTTCACAGGATCTCAGGAAGCTAGAAGAACTCAATGAATCTGGAGAATTGAGGAGAATTTTACAAAGATTTGAGGTAAATATATCGTCAACTGAGGAAGTCTTTGTTTCAATTTTCATTTAAATTAAATTCAGTATTTCATTCAGTAAAAATAAAGCAGTAAGGCCTATACGAAAATGGGAGGCACATTTCACATAGAAAGGGAAAATACCATTACTATTATTGATGTTGTACGCTTCTGCCAAATATACAAAATCAATTTACAAAATATTTCAATCGGATTTTTTATTCAAACATGTTGTTCGATATCAAATTAGAAATGTTTGATTTTTCCCCTTTCGAGGAAGCTTTCAAGCATAATGAACCCTAATTGCTCTATGTGCAACTTTTCAAATCCTTAAACTTCAGAAGAAAGATTATATTTTATTCACCTGCAACCGAGAATCAAAACAATGATAGCCTAGCGCTCACCTCATACGCGACATTTTTTGTCTCAAAATTGTCAAATTGTGTTCGACTGATGACAGTTTAACAAAGAAAATAATAATTTTCATTTTCTATTGCCCACATCTTATAAAACGATAGTGACAAATTAGCCATTGAATCCCAGGTTTGGATGATTTCCTTTGTCCCTTCTTTCAAGGAAGGTATAAAAGCTTGACGAGAAATACAACTGAAAATGCAACATTTGCATTCCGATCTTTGTCGTCATTTATCTTTATTTCCATTTTTTTTGTTCAAAGGAGGAATTCACCTGTGAAATTGCCTGTTTGAATCACTGTTTACATTAGTATACAATGAAAATAACACTGTATAATTATGTAAGGTCGTTCTCTCTGTCCTAAAAAAATGCAATAGAAAGGGGGATTTTTTTTTTTACTGTCGCACTGGTTATGTAATCGTTGTTATTTTGTGAACCAAAGAAAAGAAAAGGTGTCAAAAAGTTCAAGAGCAAATTTAGAGTCAACTCTGTTTTCTATATCTACTACTACTAATATTAGATTTAAAAATATATTTCAAGTAATGTAGACCAAATTTAGGCACAGGTCATCGGTTTGTCATCACGCATAAAAGTCATCTGAGTTTTAAACCTAAAATTGAAACGTATTTATGACAGAATTGTCTTACGAACCATTAGTTAATTAATATTTCAATCAGGGTCGTTGCACGTACATTGGTTTAAGAAATTCCTTCTATGATTTGTACGATTTAAGTTTGAAGAAGACAAAAACTAGGTGCAAAAATAAGAAAAGAAAGAAAAAAACCCAAGAGTGGAAAAGAAGTTCGTTCATTTATTGTCGATAAAAGTTTTTAGATTATTTCGAGGAAGATTGAGAAAAATAGAAAAGATAAACCTGCTCTACATTAAACTTTAAAGTAAATACTCACAGATACATGAACTGCCTGGTAGCTAACATTCATGTTAGCATGGAGAAAAGGAGCCCCCCCCCCCCCCCCCACAAAAAAAAAATGATATAGATATAGAATTAAAGGTTTAATAAAAAAAATAATGAAAAAGGAATGATGAAGTTTATAATAAACCTTTGAAACTAACTGACTTAGTCATGGCTGATTCTAAAGAAAGATATATGCTTCTGTTTACCGAGTTTAACAGATTATTGAAGAGCATTGTTCAAAAAGCTAGCTCATTTCGAAAGCTTGGTCAGTGGCGATCTATATTGATTGTGGTTTGAGGCGACATTCCAAGAAATATTCATCAATTCTAATTGTCACAAATACAACCATTAAACTTAGATGCTGTGTAATATGGGTGTATACCTTCATCATGTTCATATGTTATTTTCAGGGGCGACTCCATAGGATATTAAGAACAATATAGAATGGCATCCGCAGTCTGTCTTGCCAGTTCACCGACCCCCTCCCCTATTAAAAGTCGCAGCCGTTGTCCCTGATCATTTTCATAGTCATGTTTTGGCTAACTTGCTTTCATAATCTATAATGCCAGAGTGGATGATCCATTTCTTACACCAGCTTTCACATTAAAAAAAAATCTTATTCAAGCATAACAATTGGAAAGGAAATGATGTATAGTTTGAGCAGGGAATTGCAGATCCATAGCTTCTACCCATTTCGGGTCACCCTAGTATAATAGTAGATATATCCATGATGCATTGTCTTTACGGACATAGAATACTACACCGAACCCCCCCCCCCCCCCTCTCTCTCTCTCTCTCTCTTTACAATATTCATTGTTATCCTTTCATCCACAAAGTCTTTGTTTCGTTTTATAGTCATTCCGATCAATACCCAACTTTCAAAGCATCATTGGTATATTACAATGCAAATGGCCCCCCTGAAAGGGCTTGAAAGTCTGACTGGAATTTACCATTACATGTTTGTTGGCTTGTAATTATGGGTAGGAGTAGGTTTTGGTCAATACTGTGGCGCAGGTACTAATTCTTAAATCGGATGCTTAACATTTAGGGTATATATAGGGATCAGTGTGATACGTCCATGCACCAGTATTATTATGATTATTTTATTTTACGCTTGGATGTGGGTGTGTGTGTGTATCATTTTATGAATTATATATGAAGTTATGAAAAGCAGAAAATTAACAACTACCAAAGAGACATCAGCAACATAATACATTTCAGCACCACAATGGCAAGTTATTAATACTTACAACGAATAGTGCCTGTATCCCTTCATGCATTATATATGTTACAAGAAATAACAATAACAAAAACATCAAAAGCAGAATATGACCCCACCCCCATCTTTTAAATGAGATTGAGCGATGGTGATATCAAGATTCATTTTCTTACTTGTGTTATCATACCTAAAGCGTTAGTATAAGCCTATTAACAAAAAAAATGTAGAACCCCTCTTTCAAAGAGATATCGTATCATTATGATGTACACAATAACAAAAGAATTAAACGAAATGTATGTTTCACACAGCGTGTTTTATTGAAATAAACTTACGGTTATTCTTTGATAGTTTAAAGAGAGTTTGAATAAAATGTTTTGAAAATTTACAAAAACAATGTCCAACTTTTAAACAATGCATATTAGACATTGAACATTGTTGTTGAAATGTTAACATTAGAGTAAAGCGAGCTGTATGAAGTCGTTTGTTGTTTGTGGTTTATTCGCTTGCAAATAAATCAGACACGTGAAAATACACGAGTGTAACTTTTGGGATCATTATCATTTCAGTGATAGCGACCCTTAAATGTTTGTTATGTTTCTTGGATTCATACTGATCCTTATGCCCACTCTATTATCACGAAACAGGATATGTCCTTGCATTATGTGAGCATGTTCATTGTTACAAAAGCTAAATCATACTTATCTCTCTTTTTATCGGTTAAGTCCTAAAGGTAAAGAACTTCAAGGCTTATTTAGAATTGCTTTAATCATACAAAAGATAACCAGGAAGGCGCTACACATGAATGAATGAACTGTAGATCATGAATCACTCAGATTTAGATCACTCGATTACAAGTTTTTGCAAAATTGATAGACAACTATAATAATGAGACGGTCATTTGTTTAATTAAAAACAATTTTGGATGAACTTGGTTCTTGCATAAAGACATGCATGCATGGGTACAAACTTCATGTTCTCTACTAAATGTACGTTACTCATAGGCATAATTTTTGTGCGAGTATGAGGTTGGTACATGTACCCCGCCCCCTCCCCACCCCCCTACCCAAAATATAATATTTACCATTTCTAAATATGTATATATACATGTATATATATATATATTGTTCAACATCATGTTTCTCATCGATTGTCTATGAACATCTTGTTGCATATATTCTCTTTTTTTTAATGAATCATGATGTGCTAATTATTCATCATTATACATAATAAATCAACAAATTTGACTGGCTCGCTTCACTCGCTCGCGATTTTCTGGAGCGGTGCAACGTGTTAAAATAACGGCCCTCAGACATACATTCGACATGTACAGTATACCAGAAGTTGATTATTTGAAGAAAAGTACCATTCTTGAACGGTATACGTCAGAACTATCAGACTAAGATATGAAATCATTTTCTTTCATTACTAGTATAAGATGCCGAATAAAGTCATTCCACTCATAAAAGTCGATAATGGATAATTTATACAGTATAGAGTTATCACCAGAACTCTGATGAATTCAGAGATATTTGCATTTATTTTGACAGTTCTGTTTTCTAATTTAAAAAAATAAGTTTTTACCGCCACCGTATATCTACATTTATCACTACCAAAATAATTTCGCATTCTTATGAGTATTTGGTGGATTTAACAATTTTGTACTATGAGGATGTTAAAAAGGAGTGATCTAGCGTGACACCGAGGTACATTCTTCATTTTTTAAAATCATCATTAATAACCTCTCTCTTTTTTATTTTATTTTATTCTCTCTCTCTCTCTCTCTTTACAGAAGCACAACCCCATGATTAGCTGTAAAGGATGCGGCGGCCATCGCTACATTCCCTGTACGTTTTGCAACGGGAGTAAGAAGTCGTTATTACGTAATAACTGGACGGATGCATTCATAGCACTCAAATGTTCGTATTGCGACGAGAATGGGTTACGGAAGTGCCCCGAATGCCACAAGCGGTAGAGTAACTGCTTATACCCCATTTCTAATTATTTACTTAATTCAAGTTAGTGCAAGATTAATACCATAGTCGGACCCGCGTAACCGACTCCAACCCGACCAAAGTTATTATTTGATATCGGTTACCGGGTTTGGAATCGGTATCGTTGATATGACTGTATAATTTTGTGTGTGTATATAGGATAACAAAATTAGCCAAGATTTCTATCATAATATAGTATTTGTAAAGAATTTCAGATTTTGAATGTATATTTGTAGCCACGAAGGAGGACAAAATAGAGCCAATTCTTTACTCTTTTGAAAGATTTTTTTTAGTTCATTAATTTTTTTGACAACTTTCTTTGATAGAAGATGCTATTGAAAATTATTGTTCAGTTATTGTGCAACTGTCTGCTAAGATTTTTTTTTACAAACAAACTTGATTGACCATTATCGTATAAAAAGAGGTTTTAACAATAATTATGATGTTCTCATATTAAGAGAAAATGTTTTCTCTTCTGCACACACCCGGTACATTCCTATAGTATATCATTCTACTTCTGAACTGAATCCTTTCTGCAAAGCTTAGTAACTATTTTCAAGATAAGAAATGTTATTATTGTTTCAGCGTGTTCAAAACAAACGTTCCACATGGGGGCCTTTATCATGTAAATAGCACAAAACACTATTTTCTAATTTATGCATCTTGAATGTACATTAATGAAAAGCTTAATATTTTTGTTTGTTTCTGTGCAGTACAATATGCAATCCGTGTTATGGTCTTGATTGTCGTGCAAAGTTAATATTTTTTCTTCAAATATATGAATCTGCAGTTGATTGTATTTTATTATTCTGAAAATAGATCTAAAAGTATAATCATATAATATATATTTATATGCCGGATATATAGATAATTACTGTGGTGCAAAAAGTAAGAATGACGGCGAATAAAGAATATTTATTTTGGGATCATTTATTGCCTATTTTTCTCGAATGTATTCATTGTGGCCTGAACAAAATTGGATTGATCTCAAATATTGATAAAACAATTGAAATCATAATTTTGCTCCTTCTTGCATTATTATCCGCCTCAATCATGTTGATGTCTATGATTAAAGTTTTGTGATCAACCTGTTCTTTATTCACCGTCATTCGATATATTTGTATAAATGTAACCAGATAATATTTTTCTCGAACCTTCTATGGCCCAGTCTTTCACTCAGAGCCGTATATGCCTATACCATGTGTACACAATTAAAAGGAAAAATACTCTCTTTCCTTGTTAATTATCGATGCATGCCAGAATAACTGCAAATTACCCAGGTACATGTTTTCATTACCCTTGATAACACCTTATACTCCAGTAATATTTATTTTCCTAGAATCTTACTGACCTTCATAAGTTTCAAGTCTTTTTGGTATTCTTATTGAGGTACGTATTCAACTTGCAGAAGAAAAAAAATGAAAATGCACCTAAATATAAGGAATTTTGAGATATGGTTGATGCATGTGTTCATTATACCTTTGATATCACTATTATCTCAAGTAAAACAATATTGAATTCATGATTCGAGTCGCGTCTGGCAGAAAACAGCAAACAGTCATTACTTTACCAATGCGACATCGTGCAAAAACGCATAGTTTCTGCTGGCTGGGTCTTGAAGACGGTTTACCTTGTTTACGGGTCGCCAAAAGCAAAGGGTTTGCAGTTTTCTGTTTTATATAGTGTTACATTAATTTGTTTACATAAATGTTTTTAATAAAAATGATGAATGCGCTAAATAGGGGTAATTTTGTTCTGTCTCCACGGGGAGATAAACACTGCACATGTTGCACGGAGACAATGAGAATAATGTTCACTATCTTTCAGATTGTTGAAATTAATGTGAGTGCCTTTTTCAGTTGAGATTCAGTCGACCTTGTCTAATGGTCATAAACATTATATAATTAAAATATATTAAAACTGCAAACACGAGCCATTCTATTAGTAATGCATCGATGGTTAATCATATTAATGCAGTCTTCTCAAAACTCAA
The DNA here is from genome assembly GCF_037042905.1 of Lytechinus pictus. Classification (NCBI taxonomy): domain Eukaryota; kingdom Metazoa; phylum Echinodermata; class Echinoidea; order Temnopleuroida; family Toxopneustidae; genus Lytechinus; species Lytechinus pictus. The sequence continues at coordinate 49,108,552 of NC_087249.1, forward strand.
TTTATCAAGATGATTTGCCACGAGACAGTTATACTTTCAGGGTTAATGTTTGAAGTGAAAGAAGTTAATGTGATCTATAGTTTATTAGAGTAATATTACTGAACATTATTTTTATTTGGAAGTGTTGACCCTGTCTGTGGGTAAATGAATAGAGCTCTCCACTCTTAAGAGGCCTTGCGCTCCATTAGTGGTTAAGATTATTCAATATTTTTTGTAATGCCTTGTAAATCTGTTTTTGTACAGTTTGTAACATGCAACATCAAAAACCACATTTGGTTTAGTTTAAAACCATAATTAGTATGTTAATACATACAATGTATATAACAACGCTGTGTAAAATTTTAAGCTCGTCTTTCTCTATTGTTTAAACTTTTTGTTTAAAAAGTGTAAACAATTGCTTCAGAGTTTTTGTTACAGTGAATGAAATAAAAAAACGTGCTTAAAGTTGTAAACATCGTTTTTGCGGTGCATAGGAAGGTGCATACTCTTATTTATTTCAAGAATTTTGTAAATATATAGAAATAAGAGAATCGTTTAAAGGAACACCTTGCCAAACTTTATTGTAATTATATTGCAATTAATTGCATACTCGGTTTACAGGTATATAAGGTTTTTTTTTATATAAGATATGATGTAAGTAAACACAAGTGTTTTTTTAATATGTATATGGTTAAGCAATGGAATAATTTTTCAGATATTTTCCTAGATGTGTTATGTTGACATGGTCATACATAATTGGACATAGGCATATTTTACACGCTGCAGCTCCATTATTGAAACAGTGAAATTTTACTGAGTTGTTTTAAGAGTGTAGGAATAAGTGTAAGTTAAGAAGTATACGTCATCGGTCATGTTGTCCAAGATTATGGTGATCCTCATAAACATCTTGACCCTTTGTCCTGCTGATTTACTTTCTGAGGGGTTTTGGCCAACTTCGACACGGACCATTTCACAATTAAGAGTGCCACTCTTTAAAAAGGATGAAGCCAAGTGCCAAGTAATGGCGTGATCGGGAAGTTTTACTGTCATGGGCACCTCTGGTGAAAGCTTTGTTCCTTGAGCTATTTCAGGGGTAAATAAATACATTGGAAAACAATAGTGGTATTGAGACCAGTTAACAAGGCGAAACACAATGCATTAAATGGACCTTAGCAAGTTCTTGACAAAAGGACCCCTTTGAACTTACTTTGATTAGGGCAGGAATATGGAACTTTGATTTCCTAGTATAATGAGAGTATTGATTTAACGCCCCTCTTGCTCTCAAAAGAAGCGATATTAACCCTCAATATTAATCTCTAAGTGACATGTATTACGTGATGTGTAAAAGCTTTCAAAACGAATGATTCCTTATAACATTTGAACATGAATGGCATACATCAATCATCAAGCTCTCACCAGAGCTAAAGAGTCATGACCGTAAACATTATCATGATTATAGTCCTTATTCAAGTTAGCCCTATCTACTGACAATAAACATCACTTTGCATCATTTTATTAAAATTTTTACAAATGCACATAGCACTTTAATTCAGCTGTCAAACAGTCATCAAACAAACCAGCCCTTAGATATATACGCCACCAAAAAAACGTCTTAAGTGGAAGATGGAATATGTGTAATTATTGGTCTAAAATTAAAGGTCAAACAAGACTTCTTGACAACGCTAAAGATATGCTTGACATTAACGTTCGTTTGCCAAGGATTTATTCTTTTTTTTTTCAAGATTTCGTAAAAAAGGATCCATCAACTCCAAAACTGTACACATCCGTGTGTACTACTGGACAGTCATCAGTTTTTGCACTCTTAAAATAATCCATCCTTTCTTGTTTCTATCTCATATCAGCCAAATTATAATTATGTGACATAAACAAATAGGAATTCGGGGAAATCCCTCCCCTCCCTCTCAGAGATCATATTTATCCTATGTGTTTGTTCAGAAAATATTTGTTTTCTATTAACTTGCGCATATAGATAAATATTCGATTTTGATAACCAGGAGACCATAACACAAAGTTTAGCAATGATCGTAGAAAATTTTTCCTTGATTGTTTCCATTGACTACACTGTACAATCAATCGTAAAAATCAAGCGTATACGATCAATCGCTAACCTTTGTGTTACGGGGCCCTAATCATGTTTCGAAAGGGGGGGGGGTGTTTGTTTCATGTTATTTCTTCCCTGTGCAAAATTCGTTTTGAAATCCCCTAATTAACAAAAACAAATCTTTTTCGTATATGAAATTCGTTACTTATCGTACATCAAATATAAATCTTGTGAAAGCCATTCAACGTGTTTTTTTTTTTCAATATTGATCTTGTAAATGAGATAGTCTTTAATTCTCTGTTTATCTGGGTAATTTTATGATTTCAACTGTTCTTATGACTGGTAATCAGTATCATCTAAATTTATTTGTTCATGTCCCCAATAGTAATCGGGTTATAAACTTTAAAAATCAAGAGGAGAGCGACAGAAAGAGATAAAAGAGAAATAGAGAGGGAGACTGCATGGCCAAGTATAATTTTCCAGTGTATTTGATATACAATTCGATAGATCGATCATCCATGACTGTGTTTATCACGATCTCACGATATCAAACACCAGATTTGAACTCGTTGAGAGGAATTTCGAACCAGGAAGTGACTACATGAAAAATAAATCCATGGTGGCTCGAGAGAGTTAAATCGACTTGAAATGAACCCATGCTGAAGTTTATTTGAAAAAGTGAGAATTTTTACACAAGTCAGTCTTTGTACATTTTCAATGTGTTTTTCAATAAGCCACACTGGTTTCTCAAATTGAAACAAACTCTTGAGGTGCACAAATAATGTTGGGAAATTAAGAATAGTAATGTTTTGAAATTGAAGTTCCTTGTTCGACACGTAATGTGTTTCCAAAAATAGAATATTGAGAAAAGCACACCCATGAACATTATGAGGTTTCTGATTATTATTATTAGTGAAAAACGTCGTATGTATTTGCTCAATTATGTAAATCCTGCAATGATGACGTTATCAATTCAAAACGTCAAATTATCAAGTTGCTTTCAAGTGAAACTGACTATTTCGCAGTGTGTGCGATTCTAACAATGATACAAAACCTTGTATTCCATTGTTTAACGTAGACGTTTAACATAATTATATCAACATTATGAAATAAGATTTAACCACATTCCCAGTCTGTATTTCGTTTATATATTTCAATTTTGATATATGTGGTTATTAAACAGCAAGTATTGGTTTGTTCAAAATTATTTTTATGATTTTAAATGATAAAAAGTCAGTTGTCAGTGGTTTAAACTGGATGTATGTACTATAAAAGGTATAAATAGTACATTATTCAGTATTTAACAATGTTTCATTCGGTATTCAGTATATAAACATTTAAGCTCTAAATGGTATTTAATTAACTTATAAGCCACACTTCACATCCTCGTGAAATAACAAAGACATGTGGGCGTTACCTTTATGGATGACTCACGTCTAATGTAAAAACAGAAATACCTCTGGAATTCACCTTGTCAATTAAATGCATTCTGTTAACGCTAAACTTGTCTAAGAATATGTGAAATCCCGGATTCGGTCCTTCTTCTTTGAATGTTCGTCTGTCTCCCCCCCCCCCCCCCCCCCTCCACAGCCTCCAGGGCGGCGCACTACTACAACAAAAGGAGGGAGGGAGGAAAAAAGAAGGTAGAAGGAACAAAAGTATTAAAATATATTTCTGGACCGTGTAACTCTGTAATTAGATGTAGAAAAAACATATACCTTTAGGTTATCTTAATTGCCCCCATTAAAATATGCTTAGCCACCCCTGCCCCCCCCCCCCGTGATTGAACAGCATGCGTATTATATTCCATTGTCATCAATGTTGAATCGGGGAATGTTGAGTCTTTAAAAGAGGATTTTCTTTGCATCTATTCAAACCTATTATTAAATACCGTTTCCTTCATTTTCACGCCGTTGTTAGTGAATAGTCCAAACATTCAAACAAAACAAAAAAATATCGAACCAGGAAATGATTGGGTTTAAAAAAAACATATAGAAATAAGAAATACGGGTGAGAAACTCTATGGCAGGTGTATGAGTGTAAACAGGTCTGATGTTCAAAATGATATTACCTTTGCAAACATATGATGGGATAACCATGAGCTGTGAAAAAGAGGAAAACATCATAATTTCTACCATAAAGAAGATCGATAGATGAACAAAGTTTGAACTTAGATTTGCCCCTCCTCGCCACTGTGGTGAGAATATTGGCAATGTACCGTGGCATGGCTGTAAAATCTTACCCCCATATATGTTACTTTTATCTGCAACTGAACTTAATTGCATTCAATAGTCTCTGCATCTTCATTCTAGATAAGTAATGTTTTCATTTTCTTAAGAAAATAATCTTAAAGTGTCGTGTGTTACACGTACAGGGTTACCGAAAAGTAAAATATTTTAAAAGCTAAGATAATGGTTTGTTCATTCGTTATACTGTATTTTAATGGATTGAAAAATAATTATCAAAAACAGTGTTTTTATTGTTTTGGTAAAACTAAAACGAATGTGTTCATGTTACTCAGGTTTAACATTTTTCATTTGCTAATTTGATATTGCAAACACTTCGTTGGGAACACATATTCAACCATTAGTATGAATAAATTTCATTTCTTGATTTGATTTTGCTTGTATATTTGCACTTTCATGAGTCATAATTGCAACAAACTGACTTTCAAAATTCAAAATGCGTCTGATTTTGAATGAAGAATTTCGCATTTGTCATGCTTCTAAATCCATGAATTGTCGGGGTTTTAAGACATTATTTATTGTTATATTTATACATGTTGTAAATTCATTGAAATAGTTTTTTCTAGATGATTGTATTTATGAAGAGTAAAAATTATTATTGAAATACACTTGTCACAAAAAAGGGAATGTATTAATTTTGATATTCCGGTTTGTAAATTTGATTGTTTTTGTTTGTTTTGTACTGTTTTACGGCCTGATGTGATTAAACGTGTGTACACGTCATGACAGTAAAACATTTTACTCAGACAGAATAAAAAAATAAAACATTGGTACACAAAATAAAAAAATTGTTTGAAATGTCTTTTAATGCTGTGATAGACAGAAAGCTGTTGATGTTTGTTAAAGCAGGGAAATGGGCGGCCAAAGGGCCAAAATTAGTAGATGAAACAAACAAAGATTCAGAAATAAATAACTGTAATTTGCATAAATAAGTATGTTCCTTGAAAAATGAAGAAACCTTAACAGCATAGTATAAAAAAGGTTATAATCAAAGAGATATCCTTTATATCAAAGAAATAAAGGAGATACCAACAAAATAAAGAACATTTTAAAATGCGAATCTAGCTGGAAATTTCCCTGCACCCCTATTGTTTGTAAACAAACGTTCACGGGTATCAAATCTCATTCGCGTAATCAGTGATTTACTGAAAATTCATTGAAATTTTATCGACAATGATCGATGCTCACGAACTTGTCACGGCATCAACACCGACCAGAATACATTGCCACTGGTGTCCTCAAACGCCAATAAACCATAAGTAATTGAGCTCGAATGGAAAAGGCTTTTAGTCAAATGAATTTATGAGTATCCCATCAACAAAGCAAAGGCGATCAGAAGCTATTAGCATCTATATTGCACAAGATGCATGGAATAGAAACGACGTAGCACTTCAAATCTACTTCTTAATTATATATTTCCTGTCCGGCGAGTTCAGTATTTGGGAAGCATGGAAAAATTAAGGGGTACATTTTAGTGAATTCGGAAAATATAACCATGATGGTATTTTCTGGCATACTGAATTTCAAAAGTTTGTGAAATGATATGTGAACAATAACCATGA